>NW_020955754.1:318373-350529 GCF_003031625.1 Empidonax traillii | reverse complement strand
GGTTTTGGATCCTCCCAGCCAGAGCTGCCTTATTCTGAAGTTCCCTGCAAACCCCAGACCTCACATCCATGGGCTTTGACTGGCGTGTATCCCGGAGCCACCACAGAGCCCCCTCTTCCCCCTTTGCTTATCTCCTCCTTGCAGTCTGGACTTTCCCTTCACAAGACCTGCTGCGAGGCTTTCCCCTTTTCCACTGGAGAGGTTGGGGTTTAGCTCTGGCTGCTTCGTTTCACCCCAAACACTGAGATTTAACCACGGTTTTAAACGACCTTGCTTAAATCCCCCCCTGTATCGTGGGTGTGTTGGATAAAGACGCTCTGTTTTCCAGAGAATCTGTAATATCCCTTGGAAATGTTATGTGTTTGGAAACAATGCTGTTTTGCAGGGGCTTGGGGTAGGGTGTGTATTTTTGGGGGTGATGTTACTCTATGGCCAGAGTGGGTATTGATGATCTGTGGGCACTGATTGAGGTGTCACTTGATACTTCCCAATGGATAATTAACCAAATATAGGACAAATGGCCCAACATGCTCTTGTTTCCACAGACACCAAATGATGAGGGTTGAGGAAGGCTGGGAAGTGCCTGACACATTCCTTAGACCCTGCCTCCCCCCATGCTTGCACCATCGTGGGGAAAATCCATCACCAGTCACTGTTTTTATCCTGCTGTGGTTTGCCCTGAAAATGGGGAGCTTGGGGTGAAGATGATGCCCCTTCCCTGCCCCCTAAATCTTCATGGCACCACAGAAAACTCAGCACAGTCCCAGAGCAGCATCCCCGTCCAACCTCAGCCCTGGGCCTGAGGGCGGCACTTTGGCCCTCAGGGATTTTTGCTGCCATCGGTGAGAAACTATTTATTGTAGCCTAAATATTTATTTTAGCTCCAGCGGTAACTGCAGGCCCGAGGCTGAGCCGGAGGGGCTTTCTCCGGGTGCGGCACTCGGAGCCAGCTGCCTCCCCCCCTGACGTGGCACAGGTGGGTGGGCGCTGCCGTCCCGTGGTGTGGAACGAGAGGAGGAAAGGGAAATAAAGAGGGAAAAGCCGGATGGTCACGGCGTCGCCGTCGCGGTGATGGTGACATCAGCTGGTGGGTCATCGGTGGTGCCCGGCGGTGCCGAGAGCGGCTCTGCGAGGGGTGGGAGAGCCTCGGTGCCACCAGGTGTCCCCGGGGCGGGTGGCTCAGCCCTCGGCTCACCCCAGGGTGCGGGTACCTGCTGCAGGTACATCTCCCGGGGCAGGCACATCTCCCGGTGCTGGTGCTGTCTCCCCCTCCCCGCTCGCGGCTGCTTCAGCATCCTCCGGCGTGTCCACGGGCTCCTGGGCGCCAGGACCGGCCCTGGGGGGACAGGCGGGGTCTCTCTGGAGCCAGGGCGTGGGAACAGTGGGGCAGAGGGATTTGGGCACTCACGTGCGGAAGAGCAGGTCGTGCAGCCCTGGGGAGGCAGAAGAACGTGAGGTGTGGGGGCCAGGGCTCCAGCCCACGAGACCCCCAGGGCTGGCACTCACGTGGGAGGGTCTCCCGGTGGCGGGCGATGCAGCGCACGGCCAGGAGCGACGCTGCGGTGGCCACCAGCATCCCGGCCACCGCCGCCCCCGTCACCGCCGGGTAGGCCTCGAAGGGAGGCTCAGCTGGAAGAGAGCAGAGGGAGTATGGCAGGCAGCAGGGACGGGCAGAGCCCAGAAACGCCAGGGACCGTGAGAGCCTGTGCCTGTTTACTCTGAAAACCTACTGACGGCTGCTCGCACTCAGCTCCACCGGGATGGAAACGTTGCCCTTCTCCACTCAAACCCTGCTCTGCCCCCATGGAACAGCAGCCCCTGCCCACTTCACCTGGCGTCTGCACCTCGGAGGGGTGCCCGGCCGTGCGGTGGTTGACGGCCAGGACGCGGAACGCATAGAGCACCGCGGGGTCCAGCCCCCCCAGGCGCCGGTCGCGGGAGTGGGGCTCGATGTTGCCAGCGGCCGTTTCCCAGGGGCTGGGCGCCTCTCGGAGGGGTTTCTTGGTTTGACGCCGCTGCACCACGAAGCCGGTGAGGTTGCCGGTGCCCTGAGTGCGCCACTCCAGCTGCACCTCGGTGCGCGCCCGCGTGTAGCGCAGCTTGCTGATGGTGACGTTGGGGGGGGCCGGGTACCCTGCGGAGAGATGGCACCCGGCAGGAGGGGGTGGACGCCCCCAGCCCACCTTGGGGGACCCACCCCCTAGCCCTGCCAGGACTCACGGTCCACGCGGAGGCGGACGGGGAGGCTGGCGGTGCCCACGGCGTTGGTCGCGGCGCAGCGGTAGATCCCGCCGTCCCCCGGCCACTCGGCGTCCAGGACAGTGAGGTTGAGCCACGTTTCTCCCTGCTCCAGCCGGTACTTGGCCAGCCCCGGCGTCACCTCCCGCTCCTTGGGGTCGTACCAAGCCACGGTGGCGCTGAGCCTGGCGCTGGTGCCGCGCTGCCGGCAGGTCAGCAGCGCCTCGCCGCCCTCCAGCACCGCCACCTCGCTCGCCGCCTCCAGATCGGGGACCTCTGCTCGGCGAGAAGGGGGGACAGTGCGGGCAGGGACGTGCCGCCCCAACACGGCTCGGTGGCGCGGTGGGAGCACCGGGGGCGGGTCGGGCTTACCCAGGCGCAGGCGGCACTCGGCGGGGCCCCGCAGCGGGTGGGCGGCAGCGCAGACGAACTCCCGGCCCCCCAGGCTGCCCTCGGTGCTCAGCACCAGGACGGCAGTGGAGGGTGTGGGATCCCCCAAGGACCGGCCCCCACCGTCCCGCCAGTGCAGGGTGACGGGTGGCGTGCCCCCCTCCCACCGGCACTGCAGCATCACGTACTCGTCACCCTTGGTGGCCGCTGCCGCGCAGGTGGGGCTGCCTGACGGGACCCCTGCGGGATGGAGCGGTGTCGGGGCGGGGCACTGCCGCACTGTGCCGAAGCACCCCGAAAAAGCAGATAGCATCTCCCGCCTCCCAAAGGGCATGGGGGCTTTTGCACGGCTTTGCACCGTGGGGATCCCCATTTTGGAGCAATCTGGGGGTGCCGGATGTCCCAGCAGCGCCCTGGGGTGCCCCTCCCGTGGTGTGGCCATGGCACGGGGTCACCGCGGTTCTGGGGTGACACGGGGGGTCAGGAAGGGGCTTGGGGGGCAAATGGACCCATCGTCACTCACACAGGGTGGTCCCACATGCAGCCCCTTGCGGCAGCGCGGGGTGGGAAGCCAGGCAGGAGAAGGAGCTGCCGTTCCTTGTGGCTGCCCCTGGCTGGATCCTGGTGGCCATGGAAAAACTGGTCCCCATCACCCCCTCTTCCTCCTTCTCCTTCTCCTCCTCAAGGGAGCCCACCCAGCGCAGCTGGGCCAGGGGGAAGCCCCCCAGCCAGCGGCACCGCAGGGCCACGTCCTGCAGGTCACTGGTGGCCACGGCAGAGCAGCTGGGGCTCCCGGCTGGTGGATCTGCAGGAGACCATCAGCGCTGGGGGAGGCTGGGGGCTCCCCCTCCAAACCCCCTCAAACTGCCCTTCACACCCACATCCTCACCAGGGAGCTGCGCTGGTCCTTCTCACCCAGGGGGCCCCGTGGCGTTACTTACAGTACACGGTGAGGACGATGGTGGCCTGGGTGCGGGTCTGCAGGTGAGTGTTCTCGGCCAAGCAGGTGTAGGTGCCCGCCTGGGCGCGGGCGATGGCGGCTATGATGTAGGTCTGGCCGATGTGCACCTGGGTACCGTTGTGCAGCCAGACGTAGCGGCTGGGGGGGTTGGAGGGAGCCAGGCAGCTCAGCACCACGTCCTCCCGCTCGCCCGCCGAGAAGCCGCCCTGTTCGGGGGAGAAGGGCTCCACGCTGATGGCCGGCTCGTCGGGGCCGTCTGCGGGCACACAGGGGTCCTTTAGCCACGAGGTTGTCCCCACAGAGGGGACATGCCATGGATGTGCCGTGTTGGCATCTCCAGCTCCGAAGATGCCCCCCCAGGGCTGAGGCGGTGTCCGGGGCACTCACAGACGATGTCCAGGTAGACGGGCTCGCTGGTGTGGCTGTTGACCTCGTTGCTCACGGTGCAGAGGTACCAGCCCGTGTGGCTGCGGTTGGCGGGCGTCAGGCGCAGCTCTGCCCCGGAGCCCCCCGGCCCCGCGGGGGACACTGAGGGACCCCCCCGGGGCTGCTGGTGCTGCCAGGAGAAGCTCAGCGGCTCTGTCCCTTCCCGCACAGTGCACGCCAGGACCACCGCTGCCCCCTCCGCCGCCGCCGCCGCCGTCGGCCGCACGAAGGGCTTGGAGACGGGCACTGGGGGCACTGAGCTGTGAGCGGCCCACAGACTGCAGGACCCCCCAAGGCCCACCCGTCCCCCCCTCCCAGCCTATATAATTGGTCAGCTAGTGAGGTGCTGTAGCAGACAGCAGGATGGCTAGTGAGGACACCCACGGGCTAGTGAGGGGCATCCTTACTGTGGCCATGGGGACTGGGTGCAATGGCTGCTGAGACCAGTTTAGGGTGGTGGGATGCTGGAGTGGCCAGGGCATGGAAATTGTGATGGCTAGTGAGCTGCTACATTGGCCAGTAGAAGCTGGGGGTAAGGGGGATTCACTATTCACTGGTTAGTGTGTGCTGGGCTGGCTAGTGGGGCTCTGGGTTGGCTAATGGGCTCTTTGTTGGCTGGTGGGTGCTATGTTGGCTGGTTTTGAGCTAGCTTGGCTTGTAGGATGCCATATTGGCTGGTAGGATGCCATATTGGCTAGTGGGGTGCTATGTTGGCTTTGCTGACTAGTGGCAGACTATACTGGCAAGCAGGGTACTCTGCTGACTAGTGGGGTACTTTGTTGGCAAGTGGGGTGCTACACTTGCTAGTGAGCCACCCTGTTGGCTAGCAGGGCTCTCCATTGGCTAGCGGGGCCCTTCACTGGCTAGCGAGGCACTAAGCTGGCTAGTGCCACGCTTTACTGACTGCCAGGCTTTGTTGGCTAGTGGGGTGTTCCCCTGGCCAGTTGACAGCTCTGTTGGCTACCAGGCAAGGGGCTGCTTAACTGTGGTGCAGGGGGGAACGATGCCATCCACTGATGGCCAGCAGGGCCCCTCAGGGTGGCCACGGTGGGGGCTTACCCAGGACACGCAGGAGGACGGCAGCGTATCCCACGCGGAGCCGGCCTCGCTCGGGGAAGAGCCCCTGGCAGAGGAAGCGGCCCTGGGCAGCCACGCGCAGCTCCCGCAGCTCCAGCGTCCCGTTGTGCAGCGTCACCCGGCCCAGCATCCCCGTGCCGGGGGCCACAACCACGTCCCGGCCCGAGCCCACGGCCACGGCCCGTGGCGGCCCCTCGCCCCGCGGCGTGAAGCTCCAGAACACCACGGCCGGTGGGGCCGCGGCCACCAGCCCACAGCTCAGCTGCACCGCCCGGCCTCGCACGCCCGTCACCTGCCACTCCTCGTAGGCTGCCTCGCCGGCCACCAGCGGCTGCCCTGCCCCGGGGAGCGTGTCCATCAGGTCAGGTCCCTGCTCACCCCCCACCCAGGGAACGTGGGGAGGGGTCCCTGCTCACCCCCCACCCAGGGAACGTGGGGAGGGGTCCCTGCTCACCCCCAGCCAGAGCCGGCAGCAGGCACAGGATCCAGGGCCCCCTCCAAGGCAGTGGCACTGCCCGGCCGCGCTCCATGGCGCCATGTCCGGCACCGGCACTGCCTGAAGCAGGGCTGCGCTCTCCGGCCCCATCTCCTCTCCGGTTACTCCGGGTAATTAGGCCCGGCCCTGATTAACCATCAATTATTTATCAACCTGGCAGTGCAGGGGGGGAACCCGATGCCGCCGCTGCCGCCTCATCCCCTGCAATCTCAGGGCTGAGGACGGGTGTGCTTGTGGCAGGAATGGCAGCATCCTCACCTTCCCTGCGCAGTGGATTCAAATTCCTGAGTGCTCCCTTTCCCCGCCCAATTTTTTTGTGCTAAAGGAGGGGGAAAATACACTGCTACCCCACGGCGATCGAAGTGGGGAGGTTTGGAGCCAGGGAAGCTGGGCCAGGAGTGGGGTTTGATATTTCATCTCCCGCTCCCTGCTGAGCCCCGGCCCATCAAACATTCATGGGGGCGGCCGTGCCGTAACGCAATGCCGGGGGGCCGGAGTGCCCCAGAAGGGGGATTTCTGGGTGCCCGTGGGGGAGGGATCTGGCAACACCCAGGAAAGCCTGGAAAATGACCCGCCATCTCTGATCCCGCCCCCATTCTTTAACTAGAATTAATTGCTCGTTACCACAACTACACTGTTAACACTGAACACGAGATTTCCCGCAAACAAGTTTCGGGCCTTGAAATGCCCCGAAGGGGTTAAAGCCGGTGGCGAGGGCCTGCAGAGCAAGGGCCAGGCCCCCCTCCCATCCCCCTCCTGCTGCCAGGTGCCTCCAGCAGTGCTCTGGTCTGTGTTGTGCTCCTACTCGTTGGGCTTGCAAAGAAATTTGGATGAGGGGAGTGCAGGGCAATGGACGATTAGCAAAACACCACCATTGTCAACACAACCCTCCTGCCAGGGGTGATAAATTTCAGGGGATTTTGCTAAGGAAGGAACCACCCTGAGGATTACAAACAATTTATTTAAGATTAACAAAGGCACAAACACATCCCTGGACTGGGGACAGGCCGCTCCCAGGGTCCAACGTCTCTCCCTACACTGTTGGGACCCCAAATGCTTGGATTTTGGGCCCCCAGGGTCCAGCAACTCTCTCCACACTGCTGGGACCCCGAACACTGGGATTTCGGCCCGGGATTCGGGATGGCAGTCGTGGATTCCTGCTGCCATCTAGCGGGATGAGGTCTGCCACAGCCTCTCCTCAGGCAATACAACAAAACTCAACAGCTTCAGAACACAAGCGAACCGGGAAGTTTTTCCCCTGAAACTTTTCCTCCTGGTATGAACCAGAACTTGGATTTGAGGGAGTGAATCCCTGCTCCTCACTCAGCTGCAAGCCTCTCGAGCTCATCCATGTCGTACGGGTCCAGTTGCTTGATCGTGGTCTCTGCAGGAAGGAACGAGAAGTTGTCAGGAGGTGAGAGCAGAGCTTGTCCCCCCGCCCGAGCCAGTGTCCACACTGCCGGCGTGCCCCGTGCCAGCTGGGAACCTGAGCTCTCCCTCCACAGGGAAATCCACCGGGAGGAAGCGCAGAGGGAACTGGATCAGTGGGGAAATGAGCTGGGAGGAAGCACGAGGGGAACAGGGTCAAGGCAGCAGCCAAGGCACGGCAGCAAGAGTGAGAGGCGGCCCTGCAGCAGCATCACACCAGGCTCAGCCCGTGGACGTGCTCCCACTCCCTGCTCCCACCTCTGCAGCCACGCAGGACAGGGAAGGTTTGTGTCCTCGAATCCCAACGTCATGACGTGAAAAAGCACAGGTCAGATCGCCAGGAGTTCATCCCGTTGGATTTTCATCCTCACACTGGGCTCCTTCGGCTCATTCTGGCCATGTTTGTGGTCAGGCTCATCCACATCCCAGTTATTGCAGCTGCTCATTGCTTCTACTGCTTGGGAACAATCTCTGCCAGACTATTTGGCTCGTGTCTTCCCTGCCTGTTGTCTGCCCCGGGCTTGCTTGGTGTTTAAAGGACAGGTGGAAATTTAAAGGAATCAAGAGGGTTAAGCAGCAACAAGGCTGAGGTTGAGGATGGAATGGCATTTTCTGCCCACCAAAAGGTTTCCATAACCCTTTTTTCCCCCTAAAAATCATAGGGAAAACAGGCACTGGGATTCAAAAAGTAATTGGTGCAGCCAAGGCATCTGGCAAATCCCATGAAAATCCTCTTGATGTTAACAAGTGACAATCTATTTCCACTCAGGAAAGATTTCCCCAGCTGCCAGCTCCTGTCCCACAGCCAGGGCTGAGCTGAGCTGCGGCACCAGGTCCCCCGGGACAATGATTTGCAGGGAAAGGCAGAAAAAAATGCCTGAAGGAGGGAAAAAAATGAGGTGCTGAGGCATCCTGAGTGCTTCTAATGTCCCTTGCAAGTTTCACACAATCTCCAGGGCTTTTTCTCAGAAAATTTGACTGCTGGGAAACAAAAAACCACCCTAAAAGCTGCATCTGTCACCCACTCCCAGTGGGATGAGCCCCAGGGAGAGGAGCAGCCCTGCAAGGTCCGAGGGGGAGGATGAGCCGGAGGGGGATCACAGTCCCAGTCCTGCCTCCCAGAGCAGTGGATCCACGTGGATACTCACGGAAATGCTCCTCTATCTTGTGCACGAGCTCCACGGTCTCGTTCTCCACCATGCTGAAGGCGATGCCGCGGTGCCCAAAGCGTCCTGCCCTCCCAATCCGGTGCAGGTAGGTCTCAAAATCTGGCTCTCCTTTCACATCCCTGGGGAGGCCGAAGTTCACCACAGTGGTGACCTGCTGCACGTCAATCCCTGGGAGAAGGGGAAAGGGGCTGTGGAAAGGGATCGCCTCGTCCCACGGCATCCAGGCGGAAGAGCCGCAGGCCCGGCGTGTTTCGAGGGATGCAGGGTTTCCCAGGATACCTCTGGCACAGACGTTGGTGGCGATGAGGACCTTCTCCTTGCCTTCGCGGAAGCGCTGGATGACGCTGGCCCGCTGCACCACTGTCAGCTCTGCCGTCAGCGTGGCCACTTGGTGCCCGTCCCGGCTCATCTTCTCTGACAGCCAGTCCGCGAGCCTCCGGGTCTGGGCATGTGGGGAGAGGCTGAGGCCCAGAACTGTCCCCCTCGCCCATCCCCTGCTCCTTTTGAGGGAGCTCTCAGTGAATTTCAACCCCCCCTAGGCTCTTGTTTTGGGGGTCCTGTCTCCCCGTGTCCACTCCTTAGAAGGACCCATTCCTGCCATCCCCCACGGCCAGCACGGGGCTCTCCCGGGCAGGGGCGTTACCTGGCAGAAGATCATGACCTGGCCGATGGTGAAGCTGCCGTAGAGGTTGCAGAGGGCCTTGTACTGCTCTTCCGAGTTCTGGCACACCATAAAGTACTGCCTGATGTTGCTCAGCGTGAGCTCCTCCTCGCGCAGCTTGATCACGATGGGGTCAGGGATGATCCGCTCGGCAAAGGCCCGCACGGGTTCCTTGAAGGTGGCCGAGAACAGCAGCACTTGGCAGCTCGTGGGAAGAGCCCTGTGGCAAGAAAAAGGCCTCCTCAGTCCTGGTGAGTGGCTGCTGCCCAGGAGAAGGACATACACCCAAATTTAAGCTCATTTTGTGTGGCCTTCGATGGAAAGGGAAGCCAAGGGGGCTTACAAGAAAGATGGAGAGGGGCTTGTCCTGGAGTGACAGGACAAGGGAGAATGGCTTCACACTGACAGTGAAGAGGTTTAGATTGGATATGAGGAGGAAGTTCTTTGCTGTGAGGGTGGTGAGGCATTGGAACAGGTTGACCAGAGAAGCAATGGCTGCCCCATCCCAGGAAGAGTCCAAGGCCAGGCTGGATGGGACTTGAAGCAACCTGGGCTAGTGGAAGACATCTGTGCCCACAGCAGGGTGGTTGGAACAAGATGGGCTTTAAGGTCCATTCTCACTCAGATCATTCTATGATTCTCTAGGCTGCACCAGCTCAAAGGAAAGGTAAGGAAGGTAAAAGTCTTCCCATGTGTCCAGCAGACGTGGCTTTAGGGAAAGTTGGACCCCTCACAAGCCCCTTCAGCACCATGTCTGAAAGAGAGGGGAAAGCAGGGAAGCAGGATGCCAGCCATCAGGGATACTCACCTGTGGATGCGGATGCTCTGGCAGGAGAGGCCCTGCGTGTCGATCATGATGTCGGCCTCATCCAGCACGAACAAGGAGATCTTCGTCAGGTCCAGGATGCGCTGCTTGAAGCACCAGTCCAGCGTGGTGCCTGGCGTCCCGATGATGATCTGCTCCTCCAGCACCATGCCCTTCAGAACTGTGAGAGGGAAAAAGGCACCTGGCTCTCTGCTGCTCTGTGCTTCCCCTCAGCTCGCTCAGACTCTGGCTGCTCAGTGATGCCTTCCAGGGGTCATCATGACACTTCCGTGCAGCCTCGGGGGTGGGAACCAGCCCTATTTGGGGAGTCTGGAAGCAGCCAGCAATGGTGGTAAAGCTTCCTCAGCAGCAGAGGGGATCACACACTATAAAGTGGCCTTTCTGGCAGTCTGGGTGGTCCCTGGTAGCTCCAGCTCTAAGAGGGGATCCCCGTGCTCCCTTCCCACTCCCGGGGCAGTGCCAGTAGCTGTGCTGGGCTGGACTCACTTCGGTTTCCCCGGACAGCGTAGTTCACCTTGATGTCAGTGCAAAACTTCCCGATGGTCCGGACCACCTGCCCGATCTGCAGGGCCAGCTCGTAGGTGGGAGCCAGGCAGAGGCACTGGTGGGAGAGGAGAGGAGGGAGCTGTCAGGCCCAGGGTGGGACATGCTGGGCTGGCAAGGAGGGCAGGGACAGCAGGAGGAACATGGGAGCATTGCACAGCACTGAGGCACAGGGGATCGGGCAGCCAGGCATGGCTGGAGGTTTGGGAGCTGGGCTGTGTTCACAGCTCCAGCCACAGGGGCAGAAAGAAGCCACTGTCGCTGTTTTTGAGGAGGAAATTCCACCCTGGAAGCACGGTGCAGCTCATTCCTGTGCCCTGGTTCAGTCACCCCATGCACACGAGAGGAGATGTTACATGGCAGGAACCAGCAGGCAAAGCTGATTCAGCACCCAGAGAGGGGACTGGGGGCGTTTGAGCCACGAGAACACCAGCAGTGTCTACAGTTGCTCCTCAAAATTTAAATTCCAGGACAAATGAAGCCTGGACGGATCCACTCTGGCAAGTCAAAGTGTCTCCCTGGGCAGACACTGTGCTTTCAGTCATACCTGCCACTGCGACAGCCCCTGGAGGTTTGTCATCCCCCTCCAGTGGGTGAAGTCACACAGGGACAGGGACAAAGCCTGGAGCTCTGGCCCCAGCAGCGTCCCAGGCACTTGGGCCAACCCCTCCTGCATCAGCTCTCCCTGTCCTGCATTACCTGCGGGTATTTCTCGTTGGCATTGGCTCTGCTCAGCATGGCCAAGACAAAAGCTGCTGTTTTCCCTGTCCCTGACTGGCTCTGGGCAATCAGATTTTGGGGCCTGCAAGGCAAAGGCAGCTTAGTGGAGCGCAGGGGTCGGGGCACCGGGATGGTGTGCGGAGCCGGGGCTCGCGTTCCTACTCACGGGTACGCCAGCATGAGGGGCAGAGCCTGCTCCTGGATCTTGGATGGTCTGTTGAAGCCCATCATGTAAACCCCCCGCAGGAGCTCCCTCTTCCTGTGGAAACAAAGCATCCCAAGGGCCCGTGTGAGGGTGGCCAGTGGTGCTGGCACTCGCAGGGCCGGGGGCTGTGGCTACTCACAGGGGAAGCTCCTCGAAGGTCTTGACAGAGAAGAGTGGGGAGTTGGGGTCCCGCTGCAGGATCTCCACGTGCTGGTCAGACTCCACCAGGGATGTGTGGATCAGCTTGTTCATCAGCGAGAGCTCTGCCAGCGGCACTGGGGAGAGGCAGCAAGTGGAATAATGCAAGTGGAATGGCAGAATTGCTAGGGCTGCAAGGGACCTCTGGAGATTGTGGGAGCAAGCTGAGCCACTCTGCACCTGCATTTAGCTAATCGGAATTGAAAGGGAGGACTGACCTTGGCTAAGTGCTTTGAAAGAGAGAATGTTGTGTTTCTCAAAGCTGAAAACCACACTGAACGGTCTGCATGATATGTGTGTGTTTTTCTCTCGTGGCTGAACACAGCCACCATGTGATGTGAGCTGAATGTGTGGGATCGAAGCACTGGTTTAGGACGATCCTGGAAATTCTGGTTAACTAAAAAAAACCCACCAGGTGCTGTTTACGAGAGAACAGGAATAAAAGGGGAACACTGAAAAGGATGGGTGGACAAGTCCTGAAATCGAACTCTGTGCAGCTCCATTTTTTTTTAGTGCCCGTAGAGACCACCCAGTCCAACCCCCCCTGCCCAGGAAGGGTCACCTGGAGCGGCTGACACAGGTGGGTCTGGAACGTCTCCAGAGAGAACTCACGAGCTCCTTGGGGCGGCCTGTCCCACCCTCCGCGGAAAGAAGAACTGTTTTAGTTTATAACAAGAAGGCCTGTGATCTGAACCCTCTGCCCTGCAGCCCCGGGGGGATGGGGGTCTGTCCGTGCTCCGCGGGGGGCTCCGGGACCCACCTCTTTCCTCGTCCTCCGCCTCAGCCCCGAGCGCGGGC
Source organism: Empidonax traillii (assembly GCF_003031625.1). NCBI lineage: Eukaryota > Metazoa > Chordata > Aves > Passeriformes > Tyrannidae > Empidonax > Empidonax traillii. Next base: position 338,393 of record NW_020955754.1, on the reverse strand, counting down.
GGCGCGGGGGGCGCGGGGGGCGCGGGGAAGGGGCCGAGCCCGCGGGCCGGGCCGGGGCGCTGAGGGCAGCCGAGCCTGGCGAGGCGGGAGGGCGGGCGGCGCAGCTGGGCCAAGGGCCAGGGGCACGGCAGGCCGGGCCCGGGGCCCGCCGAGCCGAACCGGCCGAGCCCGCGCCCCGCCTCCGCCATGGAGCCGCCTCAGAGCCCCGCAGAGCCGGACGGGGCGGGAACATCCGGCACCGGCGGAGCGGGTACGGCTGGGAACGGGAATGGGAATGGGAACGGCACAGGGATGGGAATGGGAACGGCACAGGGATGGGAACGGGAACTGGAATGGGAACGGGAACGGGAACGGGGCAGCACAGACCCTCGCGTAGGGTGGGGGGCCCTGGGGAGCTGGGGACAGCGACCTCACAGGGCGGGGAGGGTCCCCTGTTGAGAACCCGCATAGTTTTGGAGGGATATTTGGAGTGCTGGGGGACACGGACCCCCCACTATATCCTGGAGGGTCCCTAGGGACCTGGGCCAGGGACTGTGGAGCAGGGAAGGTCCCCTGCTGCAGACAGGGACCCCATAGGTTTTTGGGGGGTCCTTGCAGTGCTGGCGAATAGGGATCCCCCCACTATAGGGTGGGGGTCCCTGGGGAGTTGGGGACAGCAACATCATAGGACAGGAAGGGTCCCCTGTTGAAGATAGGGACCCCATAGGGTGCCAACCCTGGTCCCCATTTTGTTTTGGGGAGTCCCTGGGGTCAGAGCCTGTCCCATGGCATAGTGGGAGTCCCTGAAGAGCTGGGAACAGGGATGGTGGCACAGGGAAGGTCCCCTGCTGCAGACAGAGGCCCCAGAGGTTTTTGGGGGGTCCCTGAGGTGTTGGGGACAGTGACACATTCCCCTCCCAGAATGCTGAGAACAGGGATACCAAGGGGATAGGGCTGTCCCCAGGTAGATAGAGATGCAGGGACCCCATAGGTTTTGGGGGCTTCCTGGGGTGCTGGAGGACAGGGAGCCCTCCCATAGGGTGGGGGTCAGCAGCTTATGACCCTATGGTCAGGATGTGAGGGGTGCCCCAGGGTGATGGAGAAGCAGTGATCCCATAGGGTTTTGGGGGGGTCTCTGGAGTGTTGAGGACAGAGACTCCCCCTCATTGGCTGCTGGAGACAGGGACACCAGAAGGGGAGGGCTATCCCCAGGGTGATGGAGGTGCAGGGACCCCACAGGGTTTTGTGGGGTCCCTGGGGTTTTGGGCACAGGAACCATGGAGCAGGGAGGGTCCCCTGCTGCAGACAGGGACCTCATAGGGTTTTCGGGGGGGTCCTTGGGGTGCTGAAGGAGCAGGGACCTTGTAAGGTGGGGGTGCTGTCCCCCATAGGGTTTGGGGTTGAGTCTCTAAGGTTCTGGGGAACAAAATCCCCTTCATAGGTGGATGGAGGTATGCAGGGTGCTGGAGAACCAGGGACCCCAACCCTGGAAGGTCCCTGGGGTGCCAGAACACCCCCAGTGTAGAATAACCACAGAAGCCTGTGTGTTTCCCATGTGGGGCCACATCCAGAGGAGGTTTGGTGGGAGCTGGACACAGAGCTTCAGGCTGCAGCTGTCACCTGCTTCCTGTCCTCCCGGCTCCCTTTTCCAGCCATCCCACTCAGCTTTTGCTTTTTTGTGCCAGAACTGCTGTGTTTTCAGTCTATCCCTATACTTGGGGAAAAAATTAACACTAATAATAGTAATAACTAACACTACCTTACTTCCATCCCAAAGCTCTCTTATTTTAAAAATGAAGTAAAAAAGGCCAAGTGAGCAGAGTTTGGTGGAGCAGGGATAAGTCTGGAATAATGGATGCTGCCTGCAGCGTTTCTAATGAACCCACGGAACGATAAGGAACGTTTGCAGGTGCTTTATTAAAAGAAAAGGTGCTGCCAAGACATCGCAAATAAACCCTCCTCCAGAGCAAAGCGGGAACGCGGCGAGGGGATTTTCCAGGCGATGGAGGATGTTGAGGAGGGGAAGGCGGTGGGGCTGGAGCGGGGGCTGAGGCTCTAGGAGGTGTTCCTGCGGGGCATGATGCAGTTGGCCAGGTCCCTGCGCACGCCGAAGCGCAGGGAGTCGCGCTGCTTGGTCGTGGGAACCACGTATGTGTTGGGCACGAGGCGCTTCGGCGCCCGGCGCGGCACCCCTGGCTGGGCCATCTGCCTCCGAATGGTCCAGCGCAGCCTATCGTGTGGATCCTCCCCAGGGAAGCTGTATCTCTCCCAGTCTTGCCTGTATCCATGGAATTTGGCCACTGGGTCAGTTTTCTTCCGTATGCCAACCTGTGGAAGGATGTAGGACGTGGGTGATCCGACCCGAGTGGAGCGCTGAGACGTGCTCTGTCTCCCAGCATCCTCAAGGAGCCACTCATCATAGGGCATGCACTCCTCCAGGGAGTCGCTGCTGATTTCCCCTTCAGAGATGGTGTCCTCCATAAAAACCCTGGAATGCCCTCTCTTCCACAGCTCGGCACTGCACTCGGGCTCGGCACTGCACCCCGGCTCGCTGTTCACTGACTCATCGAAGATCTCCACCATTCCATCGGGTCTGTGCCTCAGCACCTTCCTCTTCATCACCAACTTCCTGTTTTTCCTCTGATCCTCAGAATGCACTGGAAGGTCTGCCTGTGCCCCAAAAACGATGGAGGCGTCGGCATAGGGGTCGTCATGGGGACGTGCCAGTTCCTCGCTGCCTCCCGGCCAGGCGCCCGACGCCCCCGCCATGATTCCCACCAAACAGGGTGGATTCTGCAGCAAAAGAAACCAGGGTTAATTTCTTGCAGCATGTTCAAGCTGGCTAAAAGTGTCAAAGGGGACTCCGAGACGCAAATGTTTGGGTTCAGGGGTGTTGATTTAGGTTGGGCATGTTCTCAGAGCACTGCTGAACCTCCTGCTGCCAGCAGAAGGCTGTTCCCTACAGTAACAGAAACAGCAGCCCTTAATTCCTGCTGGAAAACTCCATTACTTATGTGGTCAATTAAGTCATGATTGACAAACACAGGGCAAGTTCTGTGCCCTGGGTGAGAGATTAATGGTTTTCCCCTTGTACCTGTGATTCTAAATCCACGCTATTTAGTCACTATTTAATCCAGGGACATCAGAGAGGGTGTTCTACTTCTGCAGAGGAGGAAGAGGCTCAGCACAGCATGTTTAGATGCTCGCTTATGAGTCTGGTGATAGTAAACCTCGAGTAAACCTCTAGCCCTGTGACAAAAAGGGATCTGGACGCAGATCCCACTCCCAGCACAGGCTTAGGATATCTTTAGGTGGGTTGGAAGAGCTTCAGGAGCCCCCAAGGCACGGGGAAGGGCGGGAGCAGATGGCGGGGCGGGATGAGTGGCAGCCGTCAGCGCGCTGTCTGCAGCGGGATGCAGGTGTGAAAGCGAGAAGGCTCCATGAAGGCTCGCCGGGAACGTGCTGCGCTGACAGAGCGAATCCCATCAGCTGGGGGAAGAGGAGTGATTAAAGACTCCAAAAAAAGACTGGAGTGAGATGAAGGCTGCCCGAGCTGAGCCCCTGTGGCCCTGCCTGTGCTCCGCTGGGAACACAGTGGGTCTCAGATGATAAAAACCGACTCCATGGATAACGGTTATTTTGCGGAGCCAGCCTAGAGGTGCAATAAAAACCACATAGAAAGGTAAATCCACCTTTTTTTTCTTTCCCTGCAGACCCCGAGGATCCACTGGCAACAAACTGATACTCCAAGGCAGTGGCTATGGCCAAGGAGAGCACAGCTGCTGACCATGAGGGACTCTTGAGGAGGGTGCAGGAGCTGGAAGCAGAGGTGAAGCGGTTGCAGGAGGAGCTCCAGGATGACAAGGAGGGCACTGGCAGGAGAGAGGCTGCTCTGGCCCCCAGGAAGGCCAAAAAACGCCAACAAAGGCCATTCGATTTCAGTGCGCACGGCCGCAGACACGTGGCACTGCGCATCGCCTACCTGGGCTGGGGCTACCAGGGCTTTGCCAGCCAGGAGAACACCTCCAACACCATCGAGGAGAAGCTCTTTGAAGCCTTGAAGAAGACACGGCTGGTGGACAGCAGAGAGACCTCCAACTACCACCGCTGCGGGCGCACGGACAAGGGAGTCAGTGCCTTCGGGCAGGTCAGCATCTCCTGTGGGATTTCCTGGGTGGGATGGAGATCCAGTGGGATTGCTGTCCCACAGCACAGCTTGGACTTGTTCTTTAAAAGCCATCAGCTCTTAACCCTGCAACTGAGCCTGGCAATGGCTTTCCTGTATGTGGAAAGACTATTTCAGTCTTTTAGTGAAGCATTTCAGTCTTTCTGAAACATTTTAGTGCTATTTTGTCCCCCATAATCAAGTTCTTTTCTAGGGCCCTGTTTTAGGAGGAGAAAACATGGTTTAGGCTGCAGCTTCTCCAGTAGCTCAGTGCTGCCCAAAAAGGGGTGATGCCGTGTCCTTAGCAGGGCCCTCTCAGCTGATTTAACTCTCCAATCCCACCAAAATCCAAAATCCCCAGAAATTGGCACCCTTCCTGCAGCATCAGGCAGCTGAATTCCTGCACAGAAGGGTCTGAGGGGAGCTGCAGCCAGCGGAAGGGAGCGTGGGAGTGGGAGCTGGAGGGAGGAGATGGAGCTGGCCCGCTTGGTGGGCATGGAGCCACCCGGCTGGCTGAGCCTTTGGGGAGAGCACAACCGTGGTGGCTTCACCATTGGGCCGTTCTCCTTCTTTCCCTCCTGCTGCAGGAAGCAGAGCTGGCATAGGTTTGGCCTCGAGTGGCTGCTCCGCTCTGCATGGCAGGATGAGCTGCACAAAATCAGGGCACTTGGTGCCTCCTCTTGTGCCGTTTCAGCACATGGCACCCGCACTGGGAATGAACTTGTTCCCACACCAGGTTTCCAAGCCAGCCTTCAAGTCATCACCTCCAGCTCAAAAAAAAGAAAAAAAAAAAAAAACGCAGCACATTATAACCCAAACCCAGTGACTAAAGTTGAAGCTGTTCCGAGACTGTGCTATGTAGGCAGCCTGCAACTTTCCCTGTTTTATTAATGGAATCTGTGGCATCTGCTCAGCTCCTCAGCACAGGCACTCACAGCTCCATGGTAGGATCACCCGACTGAAGCCACCTTCATCCGTAGGAGATCCTGGGTTTATTTCCCAGAGGTGTAGGAAGACTTGGCTCCACATGCCGCTGCGCCCATCCATCCGCGCTCTAATCCTGGCTTTTGCTCATCCCTGCAGGTGATTTCCCTGGATCTCCGCTCCAGCCTGCCGCCGGAGGGGCAGCAGCAAAACGGGCAGGCGGGCGAGGGGCAGCGGGAGGAGCTGCGCTACACCCACATCCTCAACAGGGTGCTGCCCCCCGACATCCGGGTGCTGGCCTGGGCCCCCGTGGCGCCAGAGTTCAGCGCCCGCTTCAGCTGCCAGCGCCGCACCTACCGCTACTACTTCCCCTGCGCCCAGCTGGACGTGGCCCTCATGGACAGCGCTGCCCAGCGCTACGTGGGTACCCACGACTTCCGCAACCTCTGCAAGATGGACGTGGCCAATGGGGTGCTCAACTTCCAGAGGACGATCCTCAGTGCCCATGTGACGTGGGTGGAGAGAGGGGGAGAATCCGGGCCGCGGGATCCCTTCCGGCTGTGCCAGTTCGAGGTGACGGGGCAGGCGTTCCTGTACCACCAGGTCCGCTGCATGATGGCCGTGCTCTTCCTCATCGGCCAGGGCGTGGAGAGCCCAGACATCATCGACGAACTGCTGGATGTGGAGAAGAACCCTCGGAAACCGCAGTACAGGTAGGGATTGCTCTGGAAAACCGGCTGCACCCGGAGTGCCCGCTGGCCAGCCACGTCCCTGCCAGCACACGGAGCAGTCTGACAGCATGGAAGTAGGCTGCCAGCCTGGGATGTGTCCATAAGGACCTCTGTTTTCTTCCTCTCAGACAAAGCTTTACTGGCTTTAGTCCTTGGTATTTGGTGAAAATTAAGTCAGCTTTTATTGGGAAAGGGAGTTCTGTGAAGGACAGGGCTGGCTGTGGCAGATCCACTGTTCTTGAGCCTTTTCGTGGGCCCACCTCCTGTCCTTGTCCCCAGCATGGCAGTTGAGTTCCCCCTGGTCCTGTACGACTGCGAGTTCCCAGACCTGCAGTGGCTCTACGACCCGGAGGTGCAGAGCTTCAATGTGACACACCTGCAGCAGCTCTGGGCCAGCCACGCCGTCAAAACCCACGTGCTTCGGGACATGTTGGCAGGGCTGGACACTGCTCCCACAGCCACTGGCAAAGGTAAGGGGGGAGTTTGGGGGAATACCTTGGAATTCACACTGCCAGCGGGCAGGCTTAGATTGGATATTGGGAAGAAATCCTTCCCTGTGAGGGTGGGGAGGCCCTGTCACAGGTTGCCCAGAGAAGCTGTGGCTGCCCCATCCCTGGAAGCATTCAAGGCCAAGCTGGACAGGGCTTGGAGCAACCTGGGACAGTGGAAGGTGTCCCTGCCCATGGCAGGAGGTAGAACAAGATGGTCTTTAAAGTTCCTTCCAACCCAAACCATTCTGGGATTCACAGAATCAATTAAGTTGGACAAGACCTGAAATTGAGTCCAGCCTGTGACCGATCACCACCACGTCAACTGAACCAGGACACTGAGTGCCACACCCAGTCTTTCCTTGAGTATCTCCAGGGCCAGTCACTCCACCATCTCCCTGGGCAGTCAATTCCAACATCTATTCACCCTTCCTGTGAAGAAACTCTTCGTAAAGTCCAGCCTAAACCTTCCCTGGCACAGCTTAAGGCTGTGTATGTAATTCTATATAAAAAAATTTGAAAGAACGGGGTAATTAAATGTATTTCTTCCATGATGTCACAGGTCCGGGGAGCAGCCTGGTCAGCAGCTTCGTGGAGGGGGTCCAAGCCCGAACCTACAAGCCCTTGCTGTCCCGGCCCCGGTGCGAGGGGCTGGAGGCTCGGATCGAACACTTCGTGCGGAGGGGCCGCATCGACCCCCCCCGGGGGCCGGGGGTGCCCGGGGAGCAGGAGCCCCCCGAGGGCAAGCGGGGCAGCAGCGCAGCCCCCGAGCAGCCGCCCAAGAGGGTCTGCGTGGACACCGAGTGACGGGGCGCCTCGACACTTCCTTTTATTATTGTTATTGGGGGGAAAAAGCGCGTTTTTTCGGTGCTGTTTTTTTATAAATCTCAAGAAACCTCTTGTAGCAGTGCTGTGTCCTACCCTGGAAGGGGGGGGGAAGGAGGGAGGCGCAGCACCGTCAGCTCGCAGCGGCAGCAAGGAGAGGATTGCTGAGGTTACACTGGGCTATGCTGGGTTCCATGAGCTGCCCCCCGCCCCTGTCGCCCCCGGTACCTCCGGCCCGGCCGGGCCGCGCCGCTCCCGCCGCTCCGTTACGGGCCGCAACCGCCGCCGCCGCGGTTTAAACACCCCCGCTCCATCGCCATTGGGCAGCGCGGCTGTCACTCAGCTCATTGCCCCTCCCCATTGGACAGGCCCGCCCCCGCGCAGCCGCCATTGGCCGACGGGGCCACGGGGGAAGGGGGCAGGAAGATGGCGGCCGCGGGTGGCGCGGCGCGGCAGTGGTGGCGGCGGGGCGGGGCGGGGATGGCCCGGGCGGTGCGCGGCCTCAGCGGGAGCGGGCGGGAGGCTGAAGGGCTGCGGGCGGAGGAGCTGGCGGAGCGGCTGAGGAGCAGTGCGGGGCAGCGGCGAGAGGTGAGCAGGGAGAGGCCGGCTGGACTACAACTCCCGGCGTGCCCCGCGCGGCCGTCCCGGGAGCGAGACTCGGGCGGTACATCCAGGGATGGAGGGGGGAAAGGCCCTTAAAGACCATCTCATCCCACCGCCTGCCGCGGGCAGGGACACCTTCCGCTAGAACAGGTTGCTCCAAGCCTGTTCAACCTGGCCTTGGACACTTCCAGGGATGGGGCAGCCACAGCTTGTCTGGGCAACCTGTACCAGGGCCTCCCCACTCTCACAGGGAAGGATTTCTTCTCAATATCCCATATATCCCTGCCCTCTGGCAGTGGGAAGCTCTTCTTCCTTGTCCTGTCCCTCCAGGCCCTTGCCCAGAGTCCCTCTCCAGCTCTCCTGGAGCCCCTTTAGGCTCTGGAAGGGGCTCTCAGGTCTCTCTGGAGTCTTCTCCAGGTGAACACTCCTATCTCTCCTAGCCTGGATCAGAGCAGATGGCTCCAGCCCTTGGAGCGTTTCCAGTGCCTCCTCTGAACTCTCTCCAACAGCTCCATGTCCTCCCTGTGCTGTTCCCCAGGGCTGGAGGCAGCTCTGCAGGTGGGGTCTCACCTGAGAGGGCAGAGGGGCAGAATCCCCCCCTCCCCTGCTGCCCCTGCTGTGGGATCAGCCCAGGACACATGGACAGGGCATGTCCAGCCTCTCACCCACCTGCACCCCCAAGTCCTTCCCCCTAGAGCAGCTCTCCATCCCTTCATCCCAGCCTGGATCCATCCCAGGAGTTACCCCCACCCAGAAGCAGCACCAGCACTTGGCCTTGTTGAACCCCATGAGGTTCCCATGGGTGCTGCTCGAGCTCATCCACGTCCCTCTGGATGCCACTCTGTCCCTCAGGCATGATACAGGCACACATGGAAGGCGAGTGAGTCACTACAGGTCCCACTGGAGCTCTGTGTGAAAGCCAAGAGCCGTTTATCCTCTGCTGAGTGTCTCGTTGTCTCCTCAGATCCCCAAGGATCCAGCACAGCGGCAGCTCCGGGAACTCACCGCGCTGAGCCGGCAGCTGCAGCGGGTTCACCCCAACGTCCTGGCCAAGATCCTCAAGCAGGGAACCGTGTACCAGAATGAGGAGATCGTGGTGATCAACAAACCCTATGGGCTCCCTGTGCACGGTGAGGGAGAGCAGGGAGCGGAAACGGCTCTGTGGTGCTGACAGGATCCTCTGTCTCTGTCCTCCCTGGGATGGGGTTTCTCTTCCCAGGGAGGGTTCCTGGGGGTTGGTCACTGTCAGATCTCAGCCTTCCCCTTGCACTTGGGGGTTGTTTAGAGTGTGTGGAGAGGTGACCACTCCCCTCACTGCCCTGCTGTGGGTCACACAGGCGGCCCCGGCATCAAGAACTGCATCGCTGACGTGCTGCCCATTTTGGCCAAGATGCTGGAGAACATGAGAGCTGAGCCCCTCCACCTCTGCCACCGCCTGGATAAGGAGACCACGGGTGTCATGGTGCTGGCACGGAGCAAGGAGACAGCAGAGAAGATCCGTCTGCTCTTCAAAACCCGTCAGGTGGAGAAGATCTACTGGTAGGAAAGGTTTGGGAGGAGAAGGGGCTGTGAAGGGAGTTTGAGGAAGGGGCGAGGGGACAGTCCTCAGGATGTGGGGGCAGCAGCATTTTATGGGGCTGCATGGTAGGAGAGGGCTGACGGGAGGGCTCCCTTTCTGCAGGAGTGACAGCCCACAGACTTGTGCTTTCCTTTCCCAGGGCGATTGTCCTGGGGGACCCGGACCCTGCTGAGGGCATCGTGGAGATCCCCATCGTGGAGAAGGAGGTGCGAAGCCACCAGTCGCACTACAAGGTGAGCCCATTCCACCCTGGCACCCCTGGCACTCCCTTCTGCCTCCCCCAGCTCACCCTCTCACCGCCCTTCAGATGACGCTGGCTCCCAACTACCGCCTGTGTCCGGAGGATGGGAAGGAGGTGAAAATCCGCAAGCAGCGGAGTGCTGAGAGTGCGGTGACGCGGTACCGCCGGCTGGCCGGTGCCTCCGCCTGCTCGCTGCTGGAGCTCCAGCCCATCACTGGTGAGGGGCCAGGAGCAGCACTGGGAAGTGGGAGCTCATCGTTAGACACGGCTGGAATCCTTCTGGGGACAAGGCTCTGGGAATAAGCCCTGCTGGGGTGATGGTTTGCTGCTGAGTTGTTCTCTGGCTGCCAGCAATTTTGGCACAGCCTTGTCCAGCACTGAGGTTGGTGGGTGGGAGCTGAGGCTTGGCACGGCTGGATGTCACTTTTCTCCTCTTTCTGTTTTCTCCTCAGGGGTGAAGCACCAGATCCGTGTTCACTTGGCCTATGGCTTGGGGTGCCCCATCCTGGGGGACCACAAATACTCGCACTGGAGCAAGCTGGCACCCCAGGTAGGGCAGATCTTGCACTGGATCCAGCCCCTTTTGTCCCCCAGCTCCCTGTGGGCCAGGGATTTCACGTCCCAGCTGAAGAGCTGGGGTTTTGAAGGGACATTTTCTGTCCTTGCTACAGAAGCTTCCTGAGCTCACCCTGAGGAGGCTGAAGCTGCAGCAGAGCAAGGCTCGGCACCTGCCGCTGTACCTGCATGCCCACCGGCTCTGCCTGCCCTTGGGCCAGCCCATAGACCTCGTCTGCAAACCACCCCCCTTCTTCCAAAAAACCCTGAGGAAGCTGGAGCTGGACATTGATAAGGACTGACGAGGAGTGGTGTGGGGTATCTCCTCATCTCCAGCACGGGGCCGTGGCTGTGCCCGCCTTGGAGCCAGTGGTGGGGTGAAGCCTGCGGTTTCTGTGCTGGTGTTGCTGGATTCAGAGCGGGTGCCTGCGTGTGCTTCTGGCACAGGAGAGCAGCTGGGACACTGAAGAGCCTCTAGTTTTGACAAATGAGGCTGGGTGGATGTTGGGCTCTGCCTGATCCATGTTTTGGACCTGTCTCTGAGCAATAAAAGCTCCGGTTCCCTCGAGGGAAGGGGTTGTGTGTCTCTGTGCTCAGGCCGGGTGGGACTCAGTCCCTGGGCAGGTTTGAGCACACCTGGGTGCAGCCCCTCCTGGATTGGAGCTGTCACTTTTCCCTTTAGAACTGTTTAGCTCAGATTTTGGAAAGTCCCTTAATTGGAAAATCCATCAAAGTGTCATTTGGCAGCAGCTGTGGATTTTTTTCACTGTGATGAGAGACTGCACGGGGAGTTCCTCGGCTTGGCTGGGCTGAGCAGCTCTGGGACTGCCCCTGCTCCATGCTGCCAGCAGTTTCAGCACAGGTTTCTGCGCAGTGACTGTGCTCCTGGGAGAAACTGCTCTGTCCCACTGCCCCTTCCAGTTACCCCATCCCTTGTTTCTAGATCCTCGTATTGGGATCCCTTGCCCTTGGGAGCGTTCCTTGGAGCCAGATTCCTCCTCTTGTGCCTCGAGAGGGAGGCGAGAGGAGGGATTGACAATCTGGGGAATTGCAGCTGATGTTCTGCCTGAAAATTGCCTCATTTCGTGGCTCCTGGCCTGTGCCAGGACTTTGGGGTGGGGCAGCAGGATGTTCTCTGTCTCTAGCTGGTTTGGGTGTTGGAAAGGGCTCCTTGTACCCCGTGGGGCCACCGTGTATCTGGGGCTTCTCCCTGGAGGAGTGCCCTGTCCCCTGGCTCCCCACTGAAAATAGCCAGGGACCCCCATGCCCTCAGGCCACGGCGCCAGAAATCCCTCGGCTGATGAGAGAGCGGCGTAAAACCGCGGGGAGCCGGGAGCGGCCAGGCAGGAATCCTGCCGGGGGGGAACTCTGCCTCCCCAGCCCGCTGCCATGGCTGCTGGGGTGGGATTTTCTATTTCTGTTTGTGAAAAGGCTTGCCCTGTAATTACAGGGCGATTTAACGCCCTGTCTGAGCTGCCCTTCACAGCCATCGGACGCAGCACTCGGCAGGGACTCCTCAGCTTGGCCAAGTCGCTCCGGAGCCGGTCACACCTCAGGCGACACCAGCAGCACTTGCCAGCATCTCTTCCTCGCTTCACAATGTCCCTCTCGCACACGGCTGCCGAGTACATGCTCTCTGACGCTCTGCTCCCGGATCCCGGCAGTTCCCGAGCCAAGGGCCTGCGCCTGGAGCTGCCGAGCGATCGCCTGCTGAAGTTTGTCACCGTGGGGCTGCCCCTCTGCCTTGTCTCGCTGGCTTTTGCCCGGGAGTTCTCTGCTGGTGAGTCGCAGCTTTTCCAAAGGGATCTTTGGGTTGAGGGCAATCGCCGGTGGGGGTTTGGTTGTCACGGCAAACCCCTCGTGTTCACGCCAGTGTCACGATATGAGGCAGAGCAGCCTGGAAGTCCTTGTTTTAGGAGCTGTTCTGCATCATGGGTGTTTATTGATTGTTTTTAATGGATCGCTGTGCACTGGGAAAGCCTGGGAACAGCCATGCTAACCCCAGGAGTGGTGCTGAATCAATGCCCAGCCTCAGCTGCTCACGCCCAGCACCTTTGGGTGCCGTGGGGTTGTTTAGGAGGAGGGTGCTGGCAGCACAGAGGGATGCATTGATGGTGTGTCGTGACCTCAGGCTAAATTTGGCCTTGGCCAGCATTCTGCTGCTTCCCCTGGGGATTTGGTTTTACTCTAGTCTGGCTAGTCTCTAATTCCCAGCACCATGTACACACCACTGTGCACAAAGGGTTTGTGTTTGGGAAGAGATGGAAAAGTCCCTGCTGGAAATGCAGCAGTGAGGAAAAGCAGCTCCAAAATGACCATGAAAAAGGCTTTTTTAATTCAAAGCAATGCCTTAGATGTAATCACCCTCCTGGCTATGGAATGCTCCTCCACCCTCCATGGCTGAGGTTCACTCTCCTCCTCCTCCTCACCCCAGGCTCCCAGATCAGCTGCTTCTCTCCCACCAACTTCACGGGGAAGCAGTCTGCCTACGCCGACACGGCTTGCTGGGACTCCCTCATCCACCACGGCTTCGACGCCGAGGGACGTGCTGTCACCAAGTCCCTCTGGGCTCTCAAGGTAGGGTCAGAGTCACATCTGGGTGCCCCCAAGTGCCGCCTGGCTGCACACTCCGCACCCTCAATGCCCTCTCATCCCTTTTGCCCAGGTCTTCCCCTACTCGCTGCTGGTGGTGGCGGTGCTGATGTACCTGCCGTACCTGCTGTGGCGTTACGCCGCCGCCCCTGCCCTGCACTCCGACCTGCTCTTCATCATCGACGAGCTGGATAAATCCTACAACCGCTCGGTGCGCCTGGTGCAGCACATGAGGAAGGTCCAGCTGGCCAGTGATGAGCCAGAGCGATTCTGGGAGGAGTATGAGAGGTGAGGCCCTGCCAGGTCACCGCAGCCCTGGGAGTCCCTCCTCGGGGCGTTGTGGCTGTGTCCAGGATGGACTTGGGTGAGGCAGTGAGGTTTGGGGGATGGCTCTCACTCCCCCTGTGTCCCTCTGCCCCCAGGGCCCGCCAGGAGAGGTATTTTGAGTTCCCGTTGCTGGAGCGGTACCTGACCTGCAAGCAGCACGCCCACGCCCTTACGTTCATCTACATCCTAAGGAACCTGCTGCTGCTCCTGTTCCTGGCTGCCACCTGCCTCTACCTGGTCTTCCTCCACCTCAACATCTTCTTCCAGGATGAGTTCAGCTGCTCCATCAAAACAGGGCTGCTCCAGGCAGAGCCCCACATCCCCCCACTCATCCCCTGCAAGTTGGTCTTCTTCTCCATCTTCCAGCTCATCAGCCTCTCAGTGGGCAGTGTCTACATCCTCCTTATCCCCGTCGTCATCTACAACGCCCTGCAGCTCTGCCAGTGGGACAAGGGGCTGCTCTCCGTCTACGAGATGCTGCCTGCCTTCGACCTGCTCAGCCGCAGGATGCTCACCTGCCCCCTCAACGACCTCAACGTCATCCTCCTCTTCCTCCGTGCCAACATCTCCGAGCTGACCTCCTTCGGCCGCCTCAACGCTGTCAGCGCCCTGAGGGAAGCCACGGCCAACAAGGAGGACATCGACACCGTCATCGATTTCATGACGCTGCTGGCCGGGCTGGAGACCACCAAGCCCAAGCACCAAGCTTGCCCCCCCGAGGGCGAGGGCAGCGCAGCCCTCTCCAACGGCACGGCCCTAGGTAGGCTCTTTGAGTAGAGTCAGCTTCCCTCTCCTCTTGGTTCCCACACTGCCAGATCCCACCTCGGGAATGGGGCTGGATCCGTCCACCGCTGCCCTAACCCACTGAGGTGTTTGGGAGGTAGTTGAGGGGCTGCTGGGGGTCACCATGAGGGCCAACAGCTCTGGGAGAGGGTTCTGGCAGCTGGGATGTGATGCTACTGCAATCCCAGGCGTGGGCAGGAGTTGCTATAGGAACAGCAAGCAGAGAGCTTGCCACTTAAATCCAAGCTCTGGGCAAACTGCGGGGCCGTGAGGGTCCCTGTTTTTGGCAGCTCAGCCTGCTGGAGTGGGATTGGGAGCTTTAAGTCCTGGGGGGGGGCTGATGCCAAGGATGCTGTGCCTGCTACCTTCTCCCATTTGCATGGCACTGGTGGGCACAGCAGGGCTGTGTGCGGAGAGGGAGCCAGGCTCCACAGCCAACATCCCTGGGGCTTGCACCGCTCCCTCTCCCACGTGCTTTGGGTTTTGGGGAGGTGGGTGCCTCCTCTGGGGTCTCACAGGGATCCCCAGAGCCCATGGCAGTGGTTTCCAGGCTGTGAGAGACAGCCCATCCCGGCAGGCAGGAGCCGGGAGGCCTGGGCTCCGTTCCTGGCCCTGAACACACAGTCTGAGCTGTGGTTTAAAAAAACCACCCAGATCGAGCTGGATTTCACATCTTCATTGCCATGGCAACCACAGGGCCAGCACACCTGGCTCCTGGGCCAGTCTCACGCTGTTGGAGAAAGCCCAGATCCCAGTGTGCCATCGCCCTGTTAAGTAACTGCCTGCTCTTCCCGCCCTGTCTAGAACCAAAGCCTGGAGTGGAAACGATGGGAAAAGCCTCTCGGGACTCGCTCGGCTCTGCCTGACCCAGGAGCAGGCAGGGATCCTGCCATCCCAGGATCCACTTCGATCCAAATCCTTCTTGCCGGCATCACTTGAGTGCATTACCCTGGTTCTAACACAGCTGTGATGTGGCAGCTGGGCTGAGCCCACCTGCTTTTCCTGCACCTGGGCTTTCCCTTCTTATGTATGTTTTTTCAGAAAAATAGGGTTAAACAATCAATATTTTGTGCAGAACCTCTTGGGTTCTCTTTTTCCAAGCACTGGGTGCCACACTGTGCCTCTTCCACACAAATTTCCCTGCTGTTACAGCAGGAGGGGGAGGATGGAGGAATAAAGGGTACTCCTCTGAAGGAGAGAAAGGATGCAGGAATAAAATGAGCTGGTTTATTAACTATTTACTATTTATTGTTTATTAACAGAGGGAGGTGGAAGGCACTCACACACTTCACAGCTCCCTGTCCCAGCCCAGCCTTAGCCTTTGGGTTTTTGGCAGAGCTCCTCTCTCCCTCCTCTACCCTGCAGCTGGAAGCTGATCCCTGGATCCCACGAGCATCCTGTCATGGGGGTGAGCAGTCCATGCCCTGAGAAATGAGGTGTCCAGCTCCACAGGCAGGGGGAGAAGCAGTGAGGGGTTCAGCTCCCATCGGTGTGTCCTGCTGCTTCTCTTAAAATCATTTCTCATAAATTTAATTGTAAATTGGCTTCTTTTTTCCCCCCTGCAGCCTTGGCTTGAAGCCAAAGAGGAGCTGGAAAGTTGTTTAATTAGTAGGACAGTAATCGAGCCTGCTGCCTCCCAGGATTGGAAAGAGACCCAGAAGCCTGAGCTTCCTCCTCTCCCCTAAATCCCTCAGGAAAATCTGGAGCCAGGGAGGAGAAGCAGCTCCCTCCTTCCGTCAGTGCTGCCTGTGGGGAGGGTGTCCAGCAGGAAGGGGGGTGCGGGCAGCCCCTGGGGGTTGTAGAGGGGGCAGGACTGGTACTCACAGGGCCACTCGGCCCAGGCGTAACGCAGGCCCAGCACCAGGGTCCCACAGCCACCCAGGGCCAGCGTCACCGTGCGGGACCCCACCGCCACCATCGGTGCTGGCAGCCACCGGCACGGGGACGCCTTGCTGGAGCAGCAAACCTGGGGAGGGGAGAAACCCTCATCAGCATGGCCTTCCCCTCTCACAGCCCCTGGGGGAGGATTTCCTACCCCTCACCTCGAATGACCGCGCATCCCTCTGACGGCAGACGAGCTCCTGGCTGTAGGTGACATTCAGCAGCCCCCTGGTCAGCTCCAGGACCGCCCGGGTGGGATACGGCCCCTGGAAAACCAGATCTTTGTCCCCGTATGCCACAGCCCTGGCGCCCAGCAGCAGCCGGTGTGCCACGTTCTGCTTGTCCCGGGGGTGGATGCTGCCAAGGAAGAGGAAGGAGATGGGGTTGGTACCCAAAAGCTTCATCCCTACACCCTCACCCTGGCCCAGGACTCGCCTGCCGTAGGGAGAGCGCTCATCTCCCAGATCCATGGCTACGGCCATGAAGGTGCCGGGCATCCTGGCGTTGGGAACAACCCCCAGGTCGGCTGTTTGGTGCCAGCGGAGCCGGGCAAAGCTGTCATCGGGGCTCTTGTGGCGGTAGGTGGACAGCTGCAAGGCAGGGGAAGAATGAGGCAGCCATCGCTCCCAAAAACAGCCACTCTGGCCCCTGCCGGGCATTTGGCACCCAGCAGGACCTGCCCGTGTGTTTACAGCATCCTCTCCCTGCTGCCAGCTTGGAAGT
Source organism: Empidonax traillii (assembly GCF_003031625.1). Lineage (NCBI taxonomy): Eukaryota > Metazoa > Chordata > Aves > Passeriformes > Tyrannidae > Empidonax > Empidonax traillii. Next base: position 321,997 of record NW_020955754.1, on the reverse strand, counting down.
GGCCTCCAGTGTGGGAATGGGTGGGTAAAACCTTCCTGGGCAACCCCAGGGGGGTCCTCCCTCTCGCGCCCCCAACCTGCACGAAGCCGAAGGGGAGGAGCGGCTCCGTCTGCCCGGCTGATCCGGCATGGAAAGCGCGGCGCCAGTCGGCGATGAGTGCGGGGAAGGTGCAGTTGTACCGGTCCGTGTGCAGGAAGGCATTTGCCTCACCTGTCCCACAGAGAGAGGGGTTGGTGAGAGCCCCCTGAGACAGCAGGGGCTGCTCCACCCCGGGGGATGGAAACAGGCTCACCCTGGTACCACGCGATGCCCCGCAGGGTCATGTGGAGCAGCGGGTGGATCATGGCGTTCCAGAGCACGGATGGTGTTTGTGGGCCGGAGAGATGCTGGTGTGGGGAGGTGCTGGAAGACAAAGCTGGGCTTAAAGGTAGCGCAAAGCACAAGGGGGGCTTAGCCCTGAATGGTTAAAGGAAGCACCGTGCCAAAGGGGAGCTCTGGGGTCCCCATCTTCCCCCTCTACCCACCTAGATTTGCCCTACGTTCTCGGCATGGGAGAGGATTTTATCCAGAGGGGGACAAACGATGCACAGAGGGGACAGCAGGAGGGGAGGTGGGGTGGGAAGGGATGAGGATACTCCCCAAAAGCAGTATGATGCAGGGCAAGAGGTGTTTCCACAGCACCTTCTCTCACCTCCCCGTGTCCTCTGGGAGCCCGCATGCCTGCAGAGCCTGGCGGGAGGACCAGGCCTCGATGGGGGTCCCCCCCCAGGCCGCCTCCACCAGCCCAACAGGGATCCCCAGAGCCTCGTACAGGGAGCGTCCCAACAGCCAGCACACGGCCGAGAAGTAGGTGAAGTTCCCGTGGCCCAGGTTTTCTGCTCAACAAACAGTGGGCTGCAAAGGGAAAAAGCGGGGGGAAAGCCGTTTCCAGGCTTTCTTTTGGAGGCACGTGTCACTCACTGGCCGTGGGGATGGACCATGGCAGGGCGATCCGCTCCAGCTCCTCCAGCTCCACGTCGGAGCGGGCGGGCGCCACGGCAAAGACACGGACATAGGGATAGCGAGCGGCGGCAGCGAGTTCCTGGCTGGCATTGGCCACCTGGGGAAGGGGTGAGAGCATGTGAGGTGCTTCCCTGCCTCATCCTACCTGATCCTGCCTGATCCATGCCATGGGGCCTCACCTGCAGGACCGTCATTGCCATGTTGCTCTGCCCACTGCAAAGCCACACGTCCCCAAAGTAGATGTCCCACAGTGTCACATTCTCTGAGCCCTGTTCGGCCATCAGTGCGTAGGGACCACCCTGATCCATGGGGTCCAGGACAGCTGTCCATGTCCCAGAGGGTCCTGAAGAAAGAGGATGGTGCTTAGCTTCGACCAGATGTACAAAGATCTCAAGACCTTCACAGGGATGTTGGATGAGCGGCCAACAACCAGCGGGGACGGATGGGCGACAGGGAAAAGCTTCCCCGCCACAGAGCCAGGCTGGGGAAATGGATTTCAGAAGCTCTGCCATCAGAGGGTCTTTCCTCCTGGAGGAATTTAGGGGTTAAAAAAGAAAATCCAGAAAACAAATGTGTGTCAGAGCAGAAGCTGCTGGGAGGAACCGGGACTACAGGAGCAGCTTGGTGTGTGTGACACCGAGATGTCTCTAGCTAATTTTAGAGGTGCCGAATCAAGGCATAAAGATATTCTGCTGGAGCTTAGCATGGATTTTCAGGCTGGATCCTGCAGATCTCCTAGAATCACTGCTCTCCCGTAAGACACCTCCAGGCTCTCCAGCTTGTGGAGGTGCCCTTGGGCAGCAGTTTTGCCCCCTCAAAGGTGATGAGCAGCCCCCCAGCTCTCTAAGCAGGGAAGCAGCTGGGATTTGAGGTGCTCCTGAGCCCTCCCAGCCCCCAGGAAGTCTCTGCCTGCATGGGTGACATCATTCAGGGCTTAGAGATTCCAAGAGGGCATGGATAGAAAAAGAAGCCAGGAGTGCTCTGGAGATTCTCTAGAGATGGTTTTGACAGGGAGAGGAGCTAGATCCCCGCTCTCCCCTCGGCAGCCTCGCCGCTCGGCTCCAGCCTGTGCGGTGCCACCCACTGCAGCGGCAGCTCCTGCTGGGCGCCCACGGGATCCGCTGGTGGCAACCAAAGTGAGCAAAGGCTGGCGCTGGCGGGGATGGCTGATCCCCCCCAGATCTCCTGCAGAGGGGAAAGCATGATGTGGAGAAGTCACCATCACCTCTGCACCCCCAGGTGACAAACCCAGGGGTGGTGACAAAACCCACCGGCCGCTCCGGTCTGGGCTTGGACGAGCTCCTCGGCCACCACAATCAACGGCCCCCAAGCCCTGGTGAGGGCCGGGACTGACCTTTAACCGGTGCTGTTTTCTTCATGATGACGAGGCCCCCGGCCCCCGAGAGAGTCACAGTCACCACGGCCCCCGGCTCCCCGTGGCCCCACAGCACGGCCCCCGCCGGCTCCCTCTGCAGCACCATGTGGTCGCCGTAGGAAGAGGCGAAACCGAACATCCCCCCTGGAATCACCAGACAGGGCAAACATCAGCTCCAAGAGGAAAACAGCCCCTTAAATGCAGATTATTTGAGAACCTGCTTAGTTTTACAGCTTCCTGGACAGTCTTAAGGTGGTTAAAATCACCCCAGAGCTGAGGAAGCAGCAGGATTTGAAGTCCCCAAGAGAAAATTCATCTCCCAAAGCACAGGGAGTGTGTTACATCTTGGGTTACGCAGATTTGGACACAGATTTTGGTAAAAATTCCTCTAATAACAGCACAGGAGTGTCTCTGCCAGCCCAGCGTTGCTGATAAGTATGTTCTGACATATTTTTCCCTTGGGGAAAAAAGTTTGGCAAGGGTGGGATGGGAAACACCAGGCATGTTGCAGTGGCAAAGACACCTTCAGCAGGGAAGGAAGCAGAGGGCTAAGCCCTGGCAGCCCCAAAAGCTCCAATTTTGGGGTGTGAAAAGATAATCATGTTTGAAAAGGGGTTGGGGCAATGTTTGAGGGGCAATTTGGGCAGGGATCCCCATTGCAGCGTCCCAACTGGAGCTCACAGAGCCCCATCTCCTCCGCAGCTCATCCCAGGCTGGGGTTTAAGCAAGGAACAGGATTCCTCAGCCCCCCGGGAATCAGCCGCGTCGCCGGTCCCACTGCCTCCTGCCACGAGGCTCCGGCAAGAACGAGTTACATAAAAAACAAGTCGGAGGAGAAAAAAACGGAAAAAAAAAATTAGAACTGAGACGCCAGGGAAGTGAGTGGAGGCTATAAAAAGCAGCTGGGAGGAGGGAAGGGAGGGAGGAGGGAAGGGAGGAGAGCCCACGAGACACGGCCGAGGAGCCGCATGTGGCTCCCACCTTACGTAAAGCCCCGTCCCACGGCGGCAGCGCCGGGCCAAGGGCACCGGAGGGATGCGGCGAGAACGGGGTCAAAGGGGGGCCCAGAGGGTGCAAAGGGCGCCGAACTGGGGCTCTGGGACACTGAAGCACTGCTTGGGGGGCGCAAAGGGTGTCAAAGAGGGGCTGGGGGGACCGCCAAGGGCATCAAAGCTGGGCCAAGTGGGGGTGCCAAAGCCATCGAAGAGGGGCTGGGAAGACACCAGAGGCTCGGGGTGGTGCCAAAG
>NW_020955754.1:315403-316108 GCF_003031625.1 Empidonax traillii | reverse complement strand
TGAGGTCCTGACCGCTATTAGTGCTGCTCACCTGAGATTTCTCCCTGAAAACTCCTGGGTTTGGGGCTGAGCTGAGCACGGGTTGATATTTTTAGCCTCTATATTTAGACCCCTGCATCCCTGGAGGTTGGAAGAAACTTAATAACATCCCGGCGTGAAGAAATGATGTGACATTGCTCCTCTCCTCCCCACCTCCAAGAGCTCAGATGCCTCCGTGGAATTTTGGGGCACGTGCAGGGGTCCCCCAGTCTCACTCCAACCTGTGAACTTCATGTTTTCCCACCTGGAGTGGTTCCAAAATCCCCCCCTAATTAGTGATGGGGTTTGTGTTCTATTTTTGGGGGTGGTCTGAGCCCCCCCGTCCATGCTCACCCTGTTTTTCCCCCCTCTTTCCTGTTTTCTCCGGCCATATGCAGCGCTCGCCCACGGCATGGGGCACGATGGCAGCTCCCCTGGGAAAAACAGGAAGGAGGGATGAGGAAAAAAAGCTGGCGGGGACCCCGTGCCAGGGCTGATGCCAACCAGCTACGCCTTGACCCCCACTCCGGCACCGCCTCGCCGGCTGCCGGCTCCTGCTTCGGCAGCCGGCAACGCTGCCCGCCCAGGGCATCTTTCCAGCATCCAATTCCCATTTTGTTTTTAAGGATTTTTTCCTTTTTTTTTTTTTTTTTTTTTTTTTTTTTTTTTTTTTTTTTTTTTTTTTTT
>NW_020955754.1:308348-308950 GCF_003031625.1 Empidonax traillii | reverse complement strand
AATGGGAATTCAGTGGGAATGCAATGGGAAGGAACTGAGGATGCAACAGGGATTCAGTGGGAGTGTGATGGGAATGAACTGAGGATGCAGTGGGAATTCAATGGGGCTGCAGTGAGGATTCAGTGAGGATGCCCTGTGGGTGCAGTGAAGATGCCCTGGGGCTGCAGTTGGCAAGTAGCTGCCAAGTGCAGGTGCTGTGCAGCTCCTTAGGGCCTGGAGGTTCCTCAGGGCTGTCTTGTTAGGGGGGCTGAGCAGGCTGGCAGCAGGGGGGAAGGGCTCTTCCCCCTCTGCCAGGGTGCTCTGCCCAGGGAGGTGTGTGCTGGGGGTCACCCCATGCTCCCAGGCTGGGTGAGGGCAGGGTGCAGGCAGCAGTGGAGGCAGGACAAGGGTGCAGGCAGGGTGTGGGTGAGCTGCAAGTAGGGCACAGAGAGGGTGTGGGCAGGGGGAGGGCACAGAGAGGGTACAGGCTGCAGGAGCAGAGCGTGGGCAGGGTGCAGGCAGGGCTCAGGGCTCAGGGTGCAGGCAGGGTGTAGGATGCAGGCAGGGCTCAGGGCTCAGGGTGCAGGCAGGGCTCAGGGCTCAGGGTGCAGGCAGAGAGCAGG
>NW_020955754.1:296156-306317 GCF_003031625.1 Empidonax traillii | reverse complement strand
CCGGGGCAGGGCCAGGGCTGGTTTGGGGGGTGATATTTACGGGGAGACTCAGCCCCCCCAAACCCAGGGAGCCCCTGCACCCATTAAACACCCCCATGACGAGTCCAGCTGCTCGAGGCATCTGTTAAAAAGAAAAGGAACCCAAAAAGGGACAAAACCACCCCCGAAAACGGGGGGTGGGGTTGGAGGGGAGGGTGGGTTGGCTCTGGGAACCCCTGTTTTTTCGAGGGGAGGTGCTCACACCAAGGAGCCGGCTCGGCTCTGCGCCGGCACCATGACCGGGACGGCGCCCGCCCGGGCCAGGCTGGAGGGGGGCAACGGCCCCGGGGGGGCGGCCGGGTCCTGGTGGCGCCGGGAGGTCCCGTTAATGGCGGGGGGCGGGGGATTGGGGGGGCGGCCCCCTCCCCGGGGCGGGGGTCCCCGGTAGCTGCCGGTGGCAGTGAGGATGGAGGTGGTGTCGGAGGGGGGCCTGGCTGCGTAGGGTTTGTCCCGGCGGCCGGCGATGGAGGACAGCGTGCTGGTTTTGGAGATGGTGTCCGAAGCAGGGCTCCTCGGCCACGACGGGGTTTTGGGCGCCACGGCGTCCTCCCTGCCAAGAGGGGAGACTGTCAGACAGATTGGCACCGGGAACCCCGTCATTCCCGGCCCTGGCATCCCCTCCCCGAGCAACGGGGCCCACCGGGTTGAGTAGAGTTCCTAGACCGCCAAACGGGGGTACAAAAGGGAATGGGGGGAAAACAGAGGTGGAAAAAGCCCTCGTTAACTCTGAAACCTAATGATGACTGGCCAGGGACCAATAACTCCCTCCCCACTGTTGATTCTGAAATTTAGAAAAGACCGGCCCGAGGTGGAAACCTCCTCCTCCCCCTTTAACGCTGACATCCCGCGAGGGCGATTGGAACCTCCCCCACGAGAGGAGCCTCACTTGATCTCGTTGGCTCCCTCCTCCTGGCTGTCACGTTTCTTCCTCCTGTAGCCAACAACCCGCTGGGCAAAGAAGATGATGGTGGCGAGGGCGCCCAGGGAGCCCAGCACGGCGCCGGCGATGACTGCTTTGGTGCTCGCTGCCAGAGACACAGAGAGCTCCCTTAAGCACGCAGGGACCCCACGGGGACCTCATGGGGACCGTGTCCCCCTCTCCCCGACCCTGCGGACACGTACTCACTTGACTGCACCTCCAGGACGATGCTGCACTTCTCAAAACCCGCCGGGTTTTTGGCTGTGCAAACGTAGAGACCCGACATTTCCAGGGAGAGGTTGGTCAGCCTGAGGGTGCCCCTGGTCAGGTCTGCGGGCAGAAAATTAGGGTTGTGCCCCACAGTCCCCCCATCACCCCCCGCTCCTCGTGCAGGGAGTGGGCAAGGTTGAGGAGATGAAGCCAAAGAATCCCCCCCAGCTGAAGCTTCAGGGGATATTCCAGCCCACCCCGCTCCCTCGGTCCCCTCCACGGGTGCCACCTTACCCTGGGCGGGGGGGAAGAAGACCTGCGGGGTGGGGTCCGTGCGCTCCCACTGGTACGTGGGCGAGGGCTTCCCTTTCCTGGAGGAGCAGCTCAAGGTCACGTTGGCGCCCACGGTGGGGTTGCCGTGCAGTTGGCAGGCGGGGACGGCCGGCGGCACTGCGGGCACACGCGTTAGTCCCGGGGGACGCCACGGGGAGGCCCCGGGGAGCCGCGGCGTCCGGCGGAGCCTTACCCAGGACGGTGAGGTTGATGACCCCGACGTTCCTGCCCATGGGGGTGGCGTCATCCACGACGTTGACGGTGCAGATATACTGCCCCGAGTCGCGCTCCCGCGTGGCGTTGATGAACACTGAGACGTTGTGGGTGAGGACTGGGTACAGGAACCCCACGCGGGGCTTCAGCTCCGTCTCCTCCACCTTCACCACACCGTCCAGGTATGTCAGGATCTGCACGGGGAAAAACACCCCCTTGGTCCCCTTGGTCTCCAGAGAAGGTGAAGAAGGAGAGAAAAGCCCCACAAATCCCAAATTCTGTGGAACAGTAGCTGCTGCAGGAGCCCCCTCCAGCCTCACCTGCTCTGAGCATCCTGGACATGGGAACTTGTGGAACATGGGAACATCTCCCCACCGTGGGCACCATGAGCATCCCCCATCATGGGCACCAAAATCATCCCCCCCCCCCCATCATAGGCACCTCCCCTTGGTGAGCAACGCAAGTATCCCCCCATTGTGGGCATTTCCCCATTGTTGTGGGCACTATGAGCATCCTCCAAAGGCATCTTCCCATCACGGGCATGACAAGCACCTCTCTGTTGCAGGTATCCTGGTCATGCCCCCAGTGCAGGCATCTCCCTTCATGGGTCCAGTGATCCCTTCCCTATCCTGGGCACCTCATGAGGTCATGAGGACCATGGGCATCTCCCCCAGACAGCATTTCCTGCTGTGAACACCACAAGCATCTCCCTGCTGCAGCACACTGTGGGCACGACCTCAGTGTGGGCATCTAAACATCATCATGAGCCCTCCCCATCAAGGGCACTGCCCCGTGGGGGGCCCTGTGAGCTTCACAGCATCGTGGCCCCTGCCTCATCATGGGCAACATGATCTTCCCCTCATCCTGGACACCACCCCATCACGGGCACCACAAGCAGCTCCCCACTGAAGGCATCATGAGTTTGCCTCCATCACGGGCATCCACCTGTTGCAGGTACCATGGGCACCATGAGCATCTCCCCCACCATGGTGATCACCACGAGCTTCATCCCATCATGGGCAACTCCTCACCATGGGCATCACTGTGGGGACCACACAACCCCCCCATGAGCATCCCCTCACTGTGGGCATCTCCCCATCGTGGGCACCATGAGGTTCCCTCCATCGTGGGCACCTTCCCATGGTGGGCACCCCATCACAGTCACCTCCCCATCACAGGCATCCTCCCAGCGTGGGCACTGCGGCCACCACTCCATGGTGGGCACCATGAGCATTCCCCCATCATGGGCACCACCGTATCACCAACACCACGAGGACCCCTCCCCTGCCATGGCCACCTCCCAGATTGTCCCCCTCTGTCCCCACCCCCCCAGCCCCTCACCCCTCTCACCTGGAAGGGGCCAGCATTCTCCTTGTCCAACAGCCAGGTGATGTAGGGTTTCTTCTGGGAGTGGCTGGTGTACCAGACGGGCAGCACTGCCTGCTGCCCCTCCACGGCGAACACCGAGCCCGTCCCCACGTGCACCTCCAGCACGGCTGAGGAGACACCTGCCCGTGGGAGAGGGAAGAAACCAGGATGTGACTCAACCCCAGGTGCCACTTCTCCATAGAACCTCACTGACTGTGGGAAAACCTCCTCGCTCCCAACGGAAAACCCGACAATCTCAGGTTATCACCAGGAAGCTGGGCCAGGAGGACGTTTTGCCTCCTTCCCCGGCATGGGAAGGGCTTTCCGGCTGCTCCAGAGGATGCAGAACAATGCTGTTCCCTCCCATCCCGCTTCCCCTGCCGCCCAGGATGGGAAAACCTCCGGCACAAATCCCCCCTCCTCCAGCAGCCAGACACCCCCTTTACCTCAGTACTGGGGTATCCCCAACCCTCCCATGGTGTTGCATCAGATCCCATGGGATTTATTTAGGGGAGGGCCCATATGCACTCCACGAGCCTTCCCCAGCATCTCCCCTTTTTGCTGCCAATGCTAAACCGGGATAGTTCATAGGTGGCTTCCCCTCACCCCCATCCCATTCTATCCCAAATATCCCATCCCAATCCCCCCATCCCCGTGTCCCCAGCATCCCCCCAAACTCCACTGGGTGGAGGTGATGGGCTATCAGTGGGTACCACGGACCAGAGAGAGATGCTTGAGGTTATTCCCCAGCTTTGCCTGGGAGGCTCAGCCAGAAAATTAATCGGCTCAGGGAGGCTGAGTTTGTGCCGGGGTTGGTTTGTTTTTCCCGGGGGAACATCGCGGCCCTGCATCCCGGCGGCTCCATCCCTGCATCCCGCCCATCGATCTGTGTCCCCGGCTGGCCCCGCTCCTGCCAGAGCCCCGGGGACGCTCCGGATTGGGACGCAGGGCGGAAAGGATGATGCTACCCCATCATCCCAAATCCTGGCTTTGGAGGGAAAACCCCCTGTGCTGGAAGGATTTCGGGAGCCTCCACCGACGGCCTCACACTTTTCCCTAAGAGCTCAGAGGTTGTAATTGGATTTTTCCAGGGTGGGAAGAGGAAAACAAGGCACTGTGGGGTATTTTTAGCCTCCTCCCGCATCCGTTCATCCCCCCCTCCCGGCAAGGCATCGGCGCCGTTTCCTGACGGAGCCTTCCAGCTCCAGGCAGGAAACGCTGCTCCGGCTGATAAGTCTTCTCAGGAATTAAAAAAAAAAAATAAAAAAATAAAAAAATAAAATTTCCCTTTCTCTGGTGAAAAACCGGGAGAAATCAGGCCCGGTCTGGTGAGGATGCGTAAAAATAGCTCAACCCGGGCTAAGAACATAAACCCTTAAGTCCGGGGGGGGGGGGGGGAATGCCCAAGGCACCTGCGGGTCCCAAATCATCGATATATTATTAGTATTATTAATTACATCAAGCTGTGGTATCGAATCCAATAGACAGCATGGAAAAATAATGTTAATTATAGCGCATTAATATGTAACTACACAGATAATGGTATTAAATTTAGAGAGTGTGGAAGGAAATATGGGATGGCGACTCATTAAATTGGAATTTCCAGAATAAAATAGATCATCGAGAACATATAATTTATAGTAATTATAAATATAGGTAGATTTTAGTGAGAATAGGGATAATAGTGGTGATGTGAGAGTTATAATGGTGCTCAGAATAATGAGAGTAATGATTAAAGTGAGAATAACAATTAGAAAGGTTATAATAACGATAAAAGTGATATTATTAATGATAATAGTGATAATTATAATAATAATAGTAATTGCAATAGTGATTATAATAATTATAAAAGTGATTACAACAATTATAAATCATAATAATAATTGTAACAGTGATCATAATGATAAAATAATAATTATATTAATAATTATCAACAGTTATATAGTTCATTAATTATGCAGATGGGATCATTAAATGATGCCACAGCCCCTAAACCTGCCTACATTCCCAACAGCTGGGAAAATCCAGGTGTTTTCAGCCTGGCCCGTCCATTATTAGAGATAAAATTGTGTTAAACTGGGATAATCAAGAAGAAAATAGATGATATCCAACAATAATATCACGATTTCTATTGGAAAATAGATGATAGGTTATACACACCTTGTGGAATAATTATGAATTTGATTGTAGTTTAATAAAAATAATTAGTTCTAATATTTATAGTTATATATTATATTAGTTATATTATAATTATAATAGTTATTTATATTACAATAGCTATTAAGTAATAGTTACTATAATTATAATAATGATAATAAAATAGTGATAATAGAGGCAATGATGATGATGATAATAATAATAATAAAGAAGTTCATTAATGATGCAGATGCCATCGATAGATGACTCCTAAACCCCTGTACATCCCCAACACCTGGGAAAATCCAGGCTTTTCATCCCACTCCCTGCATCAGGAGCAGTTTTGGCCCAGATGCTGGGCCAAGGGGCGCCGAGGAGGGGCGGGTGGAGCTGGATCCGAAGGCCGCTCGCTCCCCCAAATCCCATTTTTGTGTCGCATTTGCCCCAAATTCCTCAGCCCAGACAGACGTGACCCCAAAGAGGGCCGGGAGAGCCGGGGCTGGAGCTGCAGGCACGGGACCGAACCCTCTGGCACAGCCCCAGCTTTGGCCACCTCGACACTCCAAATCCTCTAATGCTTTAACCAGATCGAAAAAATTAAGCGGCTCGCGGCGCTCATACATGTTTGGGGGGGGCCCGGGCACCTCCTGCCTGCTCTCTGGGCTCAGAAACCTGGATTTTTATCCAGCTGCCCTGAGCTAAACACCTGCCCGGCTGCCTTCCCTCCTCTCCAGCCCATCTGCTGGGATTTTTTTTTCCATATGGAAAACACAAATGAATTTAAATTTACCTTTAAAAATACCTTTACTCGATTGTTTGGGGGTTTTTTTGAACCCATGGAATAAATAGTTTTTTTAAACTATCACTGCAAACATTTAAAGTTTTTTTCCCTATTGAAAGGAAAAAAAATCCCCACTTTAAATTTCCCTTTGAATTTTTCCCTATGGGAAAAAAAAAAAAAGAAATCACCTTTAAATCCCTGCAACCTCAATATTAATCCCCGTGCTGATATCAACCACCCCGTTCTCATCCAAAATCGCATCATTTCACCCCAAAAAAGCTGTTTCCCAGCTCACAGCACAGCCTGAACCCCTCAAAAAAGCAACACCCCCAGCCTCCCCAAGCCTCTGAGCCGTTAACTGTACAGGGAATTAAACCCCGGAGGCGGTTGGGGTTTGATGACCCCAGTTGATAGGATTAAGGCGCTGGAGTCATGTGAAACCCAGACCCAAATTAAATCCCAAAAGACCAAGCTCGGGATTTAAAATACACAGCGGGAATCTGGCCGGAAAAAGGACCCCTAAAAAAGCTTGGAAAAAGGTCAAGGAGCATCTCGGCCCTGCGACGCAGCCACTTGCCTTCCTTTTTGTTTTTTCTCGATTATTTTTGGTGATTTTTTTTCCCTCTTCTTCCCTTAACTCCAACTATTTATAAACGGGCAGATAGGAGATGCCTGGCTGTGGAGCAGTGTCCGTTGGGAAAATCCACAGCGGCATTTCTCACGACCCCGGGGGTGGGGGGGTGGCAGGAGGAGTCGTATCCTCCAGAGAGACCAAATTTGGGGAAAAAAAATTAAATAAAACAATAATCATACGTGACTTTGCTATAGATGGAAACGCACTTCAACCCCTGCTGTGGGAGAGGGAGGCAGGGATAGGATGGGAATGGGAATGGAATAGGATCAGGAATAGGATAGGGGTGCGATTGGCATGGGTTGGGGATGAGACTGGGGTGGGATTGGGGATGGAATGGGTTAGGGAAAGGGATTGGGGATAGGACTGGGGATGGAATTGGGGATGGGATTGGAATGGGAAAGGGATTGGGAATGGAATTGGGGATAGGATTGCATGGGATTGTGATGAGGACAGGAATGCCAAACATCACCCCTCATTTTGCTTTTCCCCATCACGATCCTGTGCAGATCCCACAGGACGAGGAGGGACTGTTTGAAAGTGAATTTAAAGGAATCCCACACATTTTGGGTTCAAAAGTGACTTTCTGCTGCATTTTTGCTCTCTTGGTCCCCACAACGTCGCATCCCAGGGCTTGGGCACGACTTGTTTTGGGGTAATCCATCACGACTCCATGCAAAAAACCCTGTTGGGATGTGGCAAAGAAACACCCTGGTGGGATTTAAGGACTAAGAGACCCCCACACCTCGTCCCAACACCTTTCAATTAATTTTTATCAGGGAAGAAAACCTGCAAGGAGGGACAAGTGGCGGTTCCAAGACCCCCACCCAGCATCCCGCTGGGAGGAAATGCTGCTGCCATTGTTTTTGGGGCCGTTTCCTTTCCCCAAAGGCCTCTCGGCTGGGAATGCCAAAGGATATTTCCCTTTGGAGCAACTGTGGCGTTTCAAAAAAAAGTCAAATAGGGTGGGAAAAATAGCGAGGGGAAGGAGGGAAAAACCCGTGAACAGAGAAGGGTTGAGACTCCTCACCTCAAAACCAGTTGGGGTGACTGTGGAGCACCAGTAAACAAGGGAAAAGGAAACCAAATGGATTTTTTCCAGCTCGACGCCACAGGGGAATTATCGGCTCCAACACATCGGAGTCCCCGGGGTGTCCCTGCATGGCTTTGGGTTTGGGGTGCTGGAAGGTGCCATTTGGCAGCTTCAAGGTAAAAAATTGCTTTTCCAGAGGGGCCCCAGATTTTCCCCACTCGGGACACCCCTAGATTGGCCCCCCCACCTGCCAACCTGCCTGCTGGGATGAGGGGACTGGGGCCACTGACAGGGATAGGTGGGTGCTGTGACTCCCCCGCAGTACCCCCAGGTCCTGCCCGATGCCACTCTAAAGCTTTCCAGGGTCCTATCCGGTGGGTCCGGGGGTCTCGGGCTCCCGTGCGTCTTGCTGGATGCCCCCGGCTGCTCCACGCCCTGCCCCGGTGACCCCCGCGGTACTCCCGGGTCCTTCCCGGCGACCTCGCAAAAGCTCTCCCTTGTCCTTCCCTGTGCATCCCGCGTCTCCTGTCTCCTGCTGGCTGCTCCTCCGCGGTACCACCGGGTCCTGCCCCGTACTCGCCGCGCTTCCCCGCGTCCTGCGGGGTGCCACCGCTTCTCCCGCGTCTCGCCGAGCGCAGCCCCGGCACCCTCCGGCTCCTCCCGCTGCGCTCCGGGTGCCGCGTCTTGGTCGGTGCATCCCCGCTACCCCCGCGTCCTGCCCGGCGCTCCTCCAAAGCTCTCCCGCGTCCTGCCCTGCGGCCCCCGGTTCTCCCGCATCTTGTCGGGTGCCCCTCCCGGTCCCCGCCGTGTCCCGCCCGGTGCCCCCCGATGCCCGCGGGGCTCACCCAGCAGCGCCGCCAGTGCCAGCGCCGCCCGCCGCAGAGCGCCCATGGCCGGAGCCGCCGCCGCAGCAGGTGCCGGGGGGGGACCGGGAGGGACCGGGGGGAACAGGGAGGGGCCGTGGGGCGGGGCCCGCAGGTGGGGGAGGTGCCTGGCGGAGAGGGCGGGGTGTATCCCCACCCCACCCCATGGGGGTGTCCCATCCCAGACAGTGACAATGCCCCCACCGCTGCCCCCAGCCCACCCCTCCCAGGGGTCCAACCCCATCTCCACCGTCTTTGGAGCGATTAATTAATTATATGGGTTATTATTAATTATATTAGAGTTAAAGGGGGCGTGGTGCAACGTGACACCCCAATGTCACACTCCACCACCCGAAGGGGCACAGGGACCCCCAAGCCCCCCCATTCCCATCACTCCCACACTGGCAGGGCTAAGCATCCCATCCTGTATCCCTCACCCTCATCCTGCCACCACCCTTTGGATAAACGCATCGATCCTGAAAAACAAATAAAACGCCAAAAAAAAAGGGCAATTTTGACTCCCTGGTTTTCAGGAGCCCCGGGGTGGATCCTCCCTGGCTCAGCCAGGGTTATCCTGGTCCTCAATCTGAGCAGGGTCAGACCTCGAAGCCCCAGCGGAGATTAGACACCGGCGGAGGAGGAGGAGGCGGTGGGGGCAGAATTAATCCCTTCTCGCCCTCTCCTCCCCCCGTAAATCCAGCCTGGCCGCCGGGATTGCGGGATCTGGGGAGCGAGGAGGCTTTGGGGGATCGACCTGACTTGATCCCACAGGGAACCGACCTCTCCTTGCTGACATTCTCACCTTGTGCTCTGTCCAACGCTTCCAACTTGGCAGCGGCTCTTTGGGGCAACTCACCCTGTGTGGGGGCGATTCCCTCTGTTTTGAGAACGGGGAGGGTGGGCAACCTCCTCCCCTTCCTCACTCCATCTCAGGGCTCAACCACATCCGAAGGCAACGTTGGCTTCAAGCCAGGCAGTGATCCTCACTTTTTCAAGGATTTCGAGCATCTCCGCAAGGAAAGGAACTGGCTCTGGCAGCACTCATCCCCTAAAATAAATAAACACCTCCTGATAACGACCCCGGGAACGAAGCCCTCATGGGAGTATCCACTGGGAAGAGCTCGGCACCTCCCCAAATTCCCCCTCGGAGGAGGAGAAGGATGTGGGGAAGCCCATAAGTGTTTGCTTGATTTTATTAGGACTGACACATTCATCGTATGTCACAACGTCACCGATGGATGAGCTCCAGGAAATAAAACCCACCGGCCCCAGTGCGGGGCTGGACCAGGAACACGCTGCAAAGGCATAAATGCGTCCTCCCCCACCCCCCTCCCGCCCCGTCCCCCTCCCCACCTTCCCCTTCTCACAGCTTTGATTGTATCCATAAGCAATGGGTTGACAACAAAACAAATAATAAAAATAACCATCATGTTTTCCCAGCTGCCAGGTTATTGTCACAGAGAGTTATGGAAATCCATAAGGGAAAAAAAAAAAGGGGGAGCCAAAAGGAGAAAAAGAAAGAAAAAAAGAAAGGAAAAAAAAAAGAAAAAGAGAAAGAAAAAAGGAAAGGAAAAAAGAAAAAAGAAAAAAAGAAAAAAAGACAGAAAAAAAGGAAAAAACAAAAGAAAAAAGGAA
>NW_020955754.1:240709-294949 GCF_003031625.1 Empidonax traillii | reverse complement strand
CACCGTGGAATAAAGGAAAGCCCAAACCCCCAGTTTCCGTATGAAAACGCCGCGTGCACGAGCTCGTCCCGTGTGGAATGTACCGACCGTCGTCTCACGGGCCGGGGGCTCCCCCTCGCCGCGCCGCTCCAGCGGGAATGGCGGGCGCGGAGAGAGCCGGGCCCGCCGCGTGGGAAGCGCCGCCTGAGCCTCCGCGCATCCCAACACGCGGGAAAGTCCGACGCGCCGGCTGTGAACGGACAGGATCCGAGTGAGATGGAAAATGGGGCGGAAAAGCCCTGATCCTTATGAAGGACGAGACTCAGTTGTTAAATTTTAAGGGGTACCCGATGGCTTTTTCCAGGCACTCTACCAAAGAGCCGGCGGACAGAAAATCCCTCTCCACTTCCACAAATTTGATGTAGATGGATTTGGGCGAGACGCCGGGCTCTACGACGCAGTTCTGAGATAAAAAGGCGTTGATCCCGACCCAATCTTTGCTGAAGGTTTTGGTGTTTGCCTGGAAGTGTAAAAACAGGCACTGCTGCAGAGTCCGGACCTCAGCGATGCCAAGGTAACAATAGATAATCCGGGCGGATTCCATATCCACCTGGAGGGAGGCTTGTGGAGAGGGCACCTCCAGCTCCCCTGGAGTCTCATTGCCGGGGTCGGGCGCCCGGTGCTCGGCCAGCGGGGAGGGGGGTTTCTCGTGGCACTCCTCGTATCCGATGGCGTACAGGCCAGGGCTTTTGGGGATCCCTCCTGGCAACAAATACTGCACCACGTTCCCCCCGGTGGGTTTGGAGTGAGCGATGGGAATCCAGTCGATCTCCATGTGCAGCTCCAAGCACCTGGCTTCGCTGATGGTGATCTCCAGGAATTTGTAGTAGACGTTTTTCCAGTTCATTTTCTGCACTCGGGTCATGATCACCCGACCCTCTGGTTTTTCCGAGTTGAAATATTCCCGGAGCCGCTTGCCGAGAGGGACCTGCGAGCTGATCTCCGCGTAGTGGTAACGGATATCCTCCTTCCAGCGGGTGTTGTACCCGATGCCAAAAATGGCCAGTTTGTTAGAAAGATGGAGCCTGGAGAAGTCCGTCCAGCTCTGAAACAGCTCCCACTTCAACTGGACCGACTCCAAGATTTGCATAATGTTCTGCATGACGTCACGCTTCCTGGAAATTAAGGAAGAGGGAGAGAAGGACAAAGGCGTCAGAGCTGGAAAATCATCCTGGCAAAAACACAGACCTTCAGAAAACATTAACCCCCATTAGCTTTCTCGGCTCATTTTTATTATTACAATAAATAATGCTGGGGGAGTTTATGGACTGAAACTAACCCCATGATGGGTTTGGGGAATTTTTTTAATTAATCTCGGCAAAATCTAAACAAACCCAACCCAAACTCCTCACAGTATCAAAGAAACTCCAAGGAAACAGGTGTCTGGCATTGTTGAATAAAGCCACACTTAACTACTGGGTCATTCTTTACAGCCACGGGTTTCTATTGGCATGTGGTCCATGTGCTGCACCCCAATTTACAACTGTCACTCCAAAGGTTTCCACCTCACTGTTATCCCAAAAGTAATGCCAGCAAACAGAACTATTAACAGTAAAAACTCCAATGGAAACATCAAGTTGCTTCAAAGGTCTCAGTTCCAGTGCTGGCATGGAAACACGGCTCAAGTGACCAACACCCTGGAGTAGAAGATACACCCAGACACATTCTGGATCCTGTGGATTGAACAGGGGAATTCCTCCAGATAGGCAATAAAAAAATCCCCCTGCTCCCAAAGAGCTATTTGCACTCCCAGTAGTGAGGTTCCATGGAGTGGTTGACATCAGGACAGAGCATCCATGTGCACCCATGGAGAGTTGGAGCAGTTTCCTCTGGGATGAACGAGACCATTGGGGTGTGATTATCTGGCAGGGAGAACTCCTAATCTGAGGAGTTACTGTCCTATGATCAAAGGTGTAGGAAGATAATGCAACTCATTTGCTATCGAAGAAACCTCTCTTGGTCCAACAAACAGGATGTAAAAGCTCCTTCCATGCAAGTCTCCTTCCTTTTATCCATTGTGCCACGTCTGGAAACCTGAACTGGGGGGTCACCACATTCCCAAGAGGACATTTTCTCCTCCCAAACCCCACCATGAGTACAAACTGTACCAGGCAACAGTGCTTTTCTTCTGTGGGGCAGAAACTTCCCTCCCCCCTGGGGGTTCCTCAAGATCTTGCAGCACCAACCATGCCAGAAGATCCCTGGATAGACCTTAAAAGACGTTTTGGGAAGCGCATCTCTGCCATGACTGGAGTGTAACCGAGTTTCTGGAGAACACAGGAGGGACAGGCTGGGCCAGCAGAGCCATGTTTGGGCCAGGGATTCTTAAAAATGTCTGTTCCATTGCTGCCAAAATCCTGTTTCTTACTGCAAGTTATTCCTGAGGAATCAGTTCTACTGCCCGGCAGCAACAGAGAGAAATCCCAGGCAAGGAGAACATGTGCTCACCCCAAATCCACTTCCATTTACACACATACACTGCGGCAACACTGATTTGAAGCTCCCCTGCTGCTTTATCACGCTTGAAAAGTGTCTTTTGGAAGTGCAAGTTCACCCTCTGTGCACAGGGGGACGGGACAGACCAGGGCCCAGGGCAGTGCCGGGGCCCAGCGCGGTCTCACCGCTGGCACGCGCGCTCGGCTCCCAGCGGCAGCTGAGCTCCAGTTGCACACGGATCCCCATCCCAGGCAGAGCCAGGAGAGCGCGGCGTGGGCAGGTTTTCATTCAACAGTGGAGGAACAGAGCGAGGAACCGAAAGCAAAGCCCCCACCTTTATTAATTGCACTATAAATATATTCAGTTTAGCTCGGCACAATCCAGAGCTGGAGCTCGGGTGCATTAGTCACTCCGACTGCTCCTGTGAGGAACAGGAGCCTTTCCACAAGAGGGGATCTCTGGCAGCAGAGAAGGGCTTTCCACAGGGAACTCTTCACTTCCAGCACAGAGGAAAACAAGGAAAGAGGAATTTTAAGGAGTTTTGCCTTTCAGTTATAGCATCTCCTCCCTTATGCTGGGACTCAACAGCTCAGCTGAGCTTCCCATTCCCAGGCTCTACCCAGGACCCCCATGCCAAGCAGAGGTATCATGAGCAGTAAGACTTATTTATTTATTTATAATTAATTAAAATTTAATTGCCATTCATTGAACTATTTAAAATTACTTATTTAATATGCATTTATGTATTTGTTTTATTTATATTGCTAATGTTATTCACTTTTCAAGATAAAAACAGGAACAGAGCAGAGGGTTTACCCTGTTGCGTGTCTCAGGACAATCTCACTTGTCAGCTGCAGAAGGTGCCCTAGAGCTGGATTTTCCCCTGTCCTCAAACCACCACCACCTCCCTGCTGGAGTCTGGGATCTGCATTTCTTCCTCCTTGGAAGCTTCTGCAATTCAAATCAGGAAAGACTGGAGACAAGAACCAGTGCAAGTTTGTTCCAAGGCGCTGTTTCCAAACCAAGCAGACTTCAAAGGGGTCAGAACAGCTGCTGTCAGTGAAGTTCCACGAGCTTTTTCTAGTTCATCCTCCCAGTGCCTGCAGTGAATCAAACTGCTCCTCAAATCAACTCAAAACAGAGGAGCAGTCTCGAGGTAGCCTTTCACTTTTCAAAGCAGTTTATTTGGAGGCAGCAGTGTGCCAAGGGGAGGCAACAGCAGAGCTATTGCAGGGAAGGAGCATCTTGATGGAGCACGGGATGTGGACATGGGATACCTGTTGCCCTTTGCTTCCTACACCCCCAAAAATAAGGTGACACTGGGAAGATGGGAACTCCTCGTATGTCACAGACTCATGGAACAGTTTGGGTTGGAAGGGACCTTAAAGCTCATCTCATTCCAAATCCCTGTCACGGGTCAGGACACCTTCCACTAGCCCTGTTTGCTCTAAGCCCCGTCCATCCTGGCCTTGGACACTTCCAGGGATCCAGGGGCAGCCACAGCTTCTCTGGGCAACCTGTGCCAGGGCCTGCCCACCCTCACAGGGAAGGATTCCTTCCCAACATCCCATCTAACCCAGCCCATTCCCCCTTGTCCTGTCCCTCCATCCCTTGTCCCCAGTCCCTCTCCAGCTCTCCTGGAGCCCCTTTAGGCATCAGAAGGGGCTCTGAGGTCTCCCTGGAGCCTTCTCTTCTCCAGGCTGGGAGTGTTCACCTGGAGATGAGAAGGTTTCTGGGAGACCTGCGAGCACCTTCCAGTGCCTAAAGGGGCTCCAGGAGAGCTGGAGAGAAACTGGGGACAAGCGATGGAGGGACAGGACACAGGGAATGGCTTCCCACTGCCAGAGGGCAGGGTGAGATGGGATATTGGGAAAAAATTGTTCCCTGTGAGGGTGGGCAGGCCCTGGCACAGGATGCCCAGAGAAGCTGTGGCTGCCCCATCCCTGGAAGTGTCCAAGGTCAGGTTGGACGGGGCTTGGAGCAACCTGAGATAGGGGAAGGTGTCCCTGCCCATGGCAGGGGGTGGAACTGGATGAGCTTTATGGTCCCTTCCAACCCAAACCATTCTGGGATTCTGATTCTCCCTGTCCAAAAGCATAGCACAAAGTTCATCAAATAATTTGAACAATTTTATGGAGATTATTTCTGCTGAAAATCTGCACTTGACCAAGACTGCAGATGAACCAAAGTGCCCCGACTTTGAACTAAGTTATCTACATTTTAAAATGTACACAAAGAGGTAAAAAGTTAGGCAACTATTAATCTTCTGGGACTTTTAGATGCAAATCTATTTTTTGAAGATAACAAATAAATACCCATCTTATCTTTGTATCAGCCCTACTACTCCTGACTGCTTTTAACCTATGAAGTCAGAGTCTAGAAGTTCCTTCCCCTCACAGACAAGAAGAAAATCAGCTTTCAGCAAATCTGTGTGTTGGAAGATGCTTTGTGCTTCCACTGAGCACGTAGGACTGTCACACTCCACAAAATGTCCCAGAGTTCAGAGACTCCAGTGTACTTTAGGGGGAATTTGGGGGGAAAAATGACCATAAAACCGTGAAAAGGTCTGATTTATCAAAACCTAGTCCAGCTGTCCATGTACAGAACTTGGAAGAGAAAATTCAGGTAGTCCAAGCCTTCACCTCAGAAAATTCAGGATTCTTTTGCTATGCAGCTCCCTAAAGGCTGCATAACAGAACAGCACCAAGAAACTGCTCAATAACAACATTTATACTGAAAAATGTTACCTTCTCCAGGTTGTCCCTGAGTTGCTAAACTGAATTTGCTCCATGTGAAGAAAAAAGTCACCTTTGGGTAAGTGAAAATCCACCTGAAGTGAGAAGTTTGATGAAGCTACAGCACTACAATGGAAGTTTCTTGTTAATTATTTTTATTTTATTATTTCCTTTTTAAATTATTTTATTTTTATTCATATTTTAACGGTTTGGGGTTTTTTTAAGCTTAGGAGGGTTTTTTTCATGGAGTTACAGTACAAAGCCTCTGTTGTATGACTCACCAGGGACGCTCTGCTGCTGTTCCCAGTGCTGGTGACCTCCTACGCTCCAGGAGCTCGTTTTCCACCATGGAAAGCCCCAGACTGACTCCAGATGACACTACAAGCCATCTTGGTGGGGGAGCTCCCATGTGGAACACACCCCGAAGGTTCACTCCCCCCACAGATGGATCCACAACCACCCAGGGATTTTACAACCCTAAAGGTTGGCAGAAAGCAGCCCTGGATGGAGTAAACCCAGCACAATTCCTTTCATTTTTGGGAATGCTCCGTGTTATTGTTGGCGAGGGAGATTCGCACGCTCAAAGCACTCAGAACGCTCCAGTGTTTGCTGCACTAACCCAGCCAAAAGGTTACAAATAAGGTCTGGAAAGTCATAAAAACTAAAATGAAAGACTCCCAGGCTTTGGCATGCCTTCCCACCAAGGAAGGGAGCTTTTCTTGTGGATTTTATCCGTGGTTTAAGTCCTTGCATCCATGTAGTAAGCCTCGTTTCGTTTGCTGAATGGCAAAGCCAAGGAGAAACAGAGTTGTGAAGCTTTTCAGCTGTTCTGAGGTAACGGGAATAATGCATAAAGCAGACTCAACTGTATGAATAGCCTTGCACAATGTATTTATAATTATAATCAGAAGTTTCAAATATCCTCCCCTCCTGCACAACATCCCCAGGGAAATACATTCCAGGGTAAAACATTCATAAATTACTTACTGCGTGTCTTCTGAAGACTCCTGTTTTATCTTTAATGTTCTTTTCGTGGTAGGCATTTCATCTGAAAGGTAAAATTCCAACACATAATTATATTTTAGATAATGTACTTAGGGCCTTTTTTACTTTTTATTTTATTTTCCAGAGGCTGAAATTAAATTAAAAAAAAAATTAGAGTTGCTTCGTAAGCCAGGCAGTCTGCTGGAGTTCTGCACGAGTCAGTTCCAGTTCCTAAACCCTCTGTAATTGATTTGGTTTTTCTTTAACTTGGAAGGGATGCTGTCAGTTAAGATCTGAATCTCTCTCTGCAAGTGCAAAACCTTTCAAGGACAAGGTTCCAACCCCTGCTGTTAAATCACAAATCAACCAAATTGCAAACTGCATTGTTTAAAGAAATAGGAAAAAAAAATAGGAGAAAAGAGAGAAAAAAGGCAATTCTGCTTCCAATGGCACAGCTGAAGACAAGCAGCAGCAGAACTGCATCTGTGTTCCATTCAGATGCTGTGTGCCAAGTGCTTTGCTCACAGCTTCTGAGCACGAAGGGCATCTCAGCCCCGGCGCACGCAACCGTCCCCGAGAACGGTGACAAACCAGGAGATCCCGCTTTGACTCACCAAAACAAGCCAAACCAGACAGAATTAGCCATCATTTACATACGTTTTGTAACGTTTCTCTTCTCCCCACTGTTTCTCTCCCACATATTTCTGATTTTTAAATCCCCCAGGGAAGAAGTCTGAGGAACTGGAATGCAGTTAACAGCCAACTTGAAAATGTTAACGCTAAACCGTGATTTAAGGCTCTTTCAAAGCATCCTGACTCACCAGTCCCCCAAACACAGACAGGAACAGATACCTGACTGCATCTCCTCTCCCTCTTTCATCCTACAAATGGGGGTAAAAAGCCTTTATCTAATTCACCTTCTCCACTTGCAGCTCCATTGAATTCGATCAACTTCAAGTTTCCTGTGCTCAGGCAAGGGAGGAACACACACCCATAAGAGCAGTGGCTCAAGAGGGAGAAATATGCCTAAAGAAAGCCACTTCTTCCCAGAACTGCTCAGATTGGTGAGCATTTTCCATCGGGAATGTGGTACCTTGCTCTGTTTAACATAACACACAAGCAACAACTAAATGTCCAAATTAATTAATAGACTGATTCTTATGCAGAGACAACAATAATTCAGGCAAGAAAAGCACATGGAGGAGTTTGGTTTAGGTCTCAATCCTCAACTGTGAGCTTGCTAGCTATTTTTTGTATTTAAAAAAGGTCACACACCTGGATATAAACGTATTTATGTGTTTAATTTCAATATAGCAGAGTACAGAGGAAGGAGTAACATTTTTTTACAGTTCTTGGTGTCACCAGCAGCAGGTTGAAGCTCTATTCACAATTTAAGCAGATGGTGTTTGAATGATAACACTCAGCTACCACTGAATTTTACTTCCCATGAAGGGAAGTAAAACTGAGAGCAGACGAAGAGACAGGGAAGGTGTCACCTCCTCCATCATTTCTGGCCACACAGCCCTTCTTTCCTCCTGACAGGCTCTTCAAACTCCAGTTCTGATGCTAAAATGCTTCAAGAACCACGTGTTACTTTTGATTGACTGGGGGATTTCTGTCCTTTTCCCCCAGGGATGTGTTTTAGCACCCTGAGGACATCACACCCGAGAGATGAAAGTTGGTACTGAGCATGTGTGAGACAGGCACGAGCACAGGTAAAACCCGAGACTGGAGATGTGCCAGGATGGGATTTCTTACCCAATTCCTGCTCTCCGGTCTGGTAGCAGTGAAGGTCCTGACTGTGGTTTCCCCAGTCCTCCTGGGAATACTCCTCCATCGTGCTGCCATCCGACTCCAGCTCCTGGTACAAGCCGCTGCTGTTGATGAGGACGGGCTGGCAGGGCTGGGAGTCCCATCCTCCCTGCCCAAACACCTGCTCCAGCTGCTCAAACGTGTAGCTGCTTTTCCTCTTCCCAACGCCGTGCTCCTTCACGCGGCTGTAGCACCTGCGGAGGGTCTGACACAGAGGAGCGGGTTAAGCCACGGGGCACTGGGCTGGACACCACACAGGCACCTGCAGACAGTCACAGGGCTGCCAGGCAGAGTTTAGGGGCTTGGGGGTTATTTCTGCTGGTCATATTTGCCCCACACTCACGAGCAACGCTCCCAAATTATTCTACACCTGCCAGGAAGCATCGTTTGTACCCGACGTTCCCGCTTAGCATTAATGTTACCACAACAGAGGACAAGTTGTGTAGCAGTTGCAGGTTCCTTGGATTTAACATGGTTGATTTATTGTCTTTCCCACTTATTAAAAAAAAATAAAATA
The DNA here is from genome assembly GCF_003031625.1 of Empidonax traillii. Classification (NCBI taxonomy): domain Eukaryota; kingdom Metazoa; phylum Chordata; class Aves; order Passeriformes; family Tyrannidae; genus Empidonax; species Empidonax traillii. The sequence goes on along the minus strand of NW_020955754.1, from coordinate 286,426 downwards.
TAAAATCCCCAGATCTGCTATGGACGCAGGGAAAAAAATAAAATAAATCAAAATACCAAGAGCCCCCCAGTCAGAGACACCAACCAGCCAGGAAAATGCACACCTACTACAGGGAGGAGAAAGCAGAGCTGGTGTTGTGCCCACAGCTTGGAGAGGGAGAAGCAGGGAGGAGAGAGAAAGGAAAAGAGAAAGATTTCCCCCAAAGCAAAGACAGTTCAACCTTCCTCACTCTGGTAAGAAGACACAAGGTACAAAATGGATATGCCTAAGCTTTTCAGCTAGAAAAATATATATTACTTACACATTTTTGCATTCCTTACTAACTCACTCTGTCTCTTGTGAAGCTGCTGAAATTTAAAAGAGGTCAAATCAATAATGCTCCCAATTCCCAGACTTCCATATCAAGCATTAAGTAAGAAACAGCACTGAGGTGGCATGGTCTGAGCAGCCTCTCAAACAGTGCTGGGGTCAAACCTCCCACACAGATGCAAAAGGCTCCTCTACCTTTGGTGAGCCCTTTGACATCCCACACCAACAGCTGAGCTGCTCCACAAGTTCCAGCCGCCCTTTCCCCCTAATTCTGAGCAACATACAACTATTTGGGGGTAAAGAAAACTAAAGCTTAATACGCAGGTCTCGATGTGGTTTTAATTCTAATACTGCTCAACTTTTGAAAGGCCCCAGGTTTGCTGGAACTTGATGGGTTTTGGATTGGCAAAGTGCTAGAAAATATTAATTTTTTTTTTAAGTTGAATTTATTAGATTGTTGGGGTTCTAACCTGAATGGCAAAGCTGCCTCTAGAATTCAAGAGACACTGTTGCTTTCTGGAGGAGGACTGTAACAGACACATCATTACAAAAAACACTTGTTTCATTCCCCAAAAAGGAACTTTTATGACTCCAGAAAGCTAGAACCTACCTAATGCTCCTCATATGCTGGTTTAACAGCATCAGCAGGAAAGGGGTACATTTCTAACCAGTTTCCTCCTGAGATTCAGAGCCCTAGGAGCAGAAGCAAAACTGCTAAGCAGCAAGTCAGTATTACCCTGCTGTTTTAAATAAAAACACACAAAATTAACACAAAATAAAAACTGACCCATATAAACACACAGGCAGCAACAGGCACCAGTGGCTTATGGTGGTTTAAGGTGGAACCTTTCACAATTTTACCTTTGCTACCTCAGGATAAACAGACAGATCCTCTTTGGATGGACACCAGCACACTTTAGGCTTCTGTCTGTGAGCTGGAGGAAAAACAACTGGCTACAGCAACCTGGAACCAAAACCTGGCCTTGAAACCTGTCAGCACCCACCAGGTGCAAAGTGGGTTCCCTCAGCTGGGGGTACAGCTACATTTGCTTGTTAAAATTCAGCTTCCTCGCTCCAATTTCTCTCCTTTCAGCTCAAATCTCACCAAGTGGTATCTCAAACTGCCCGAGCGATAAGAGCAAACTCTTGTTTCACTCACAGCCTCTTTCTAAAATCCACCCCAAGTCAGACCTTCTTAAAAATATATTTCCCAAATCCCAGTTCTTGCATCTGCCCTGGCTTATCCACCAGAGTTAAACACAGATTTAGAGCCTCTAGCTGCATTTATTAGCAGCCTTTAAGCGACACAAACTGTCTCCAAAACATCCCTACTCCTGGCCAAGCCCTCTGGGAACACTAGACACCCACAGCCACTCTATTTTCACACTCTATTTTCAGCCTGTGCTTCAAACACCAATGGGGCTATGGAGGATCTCACACTGGGTTGTAGCCCAGTAGTAATTAATTATTTCAGTCAGGCTGCAAACTGGCTTATTTTACTATGAAAATAATTTAGCAGCAAGTCAATGAAGACTAGGGGAATAACTAAAGGGAGTAAAGCAGAAAGGGGGACAAAACTAAATGAGCAATAATGTCACTGCTGATTACTCCTGCAGGTCAAGAGTGTTTCTGGGGATACTGCCTAGATGCTCACCTGGGTGTGTTACCTCTGCTTCTGCCAGTAGATAACCTAAAATTTGAGGGAGATAATCTCAAATTTGGGGCTTTCCAAAGCACCAAAAGGCCTGTGGCCAAGCAGCTGGTGGCTCCCTGGTCTTGTTTGCTGGACAATCGAGATTCTTGCTAGCTCCTTCTTCTTAGAGGTTCTCCCCAGTGTCTCCAATGGGCAGTCCCTTCTAGTTTTTGTGATGTTCCCTCCCAACACCACAGGTCAGCCTCGTTTCATGTAAGCCCACAGCCTTCTCTTCTTCAGAGACTCTGGTAAGACCTAAATAATTGCTCAGACTTTGGGAAACCTGAAGATTTTTTTAGCCCTTAAGCTTTCTCCCAGCAGGTCATTCTGATCTCCAGGATCTAGGTTTTTCTTACGCACCTCCTCTACTCCTCCTGGTGTCCAGCTCAACTCCTGCTCCGTGGTTCCTAAAGTGCACACACACAGATTGATACAGATACACAGGAAACCAGGAAATTTAGGACAAGTAACCGAAAACAGACCTGATCACTGCCCAGTGACTGCCCAGACTGGAAGAGATCGAGGCTTTTGCTCATTGTTCTGCAACACTGCCTGCAACACGAAGACAGATTATCCCCACTTAATTTACAGTTAGGAAAATCAAAGGAGGAGACAGTCACGAAGCTCAACGTGGATTTTCTCACCATTTCTAACACACGAGTCCTCATCTCTACGAGTGAAGCCACCGGAGAACCTGGACCTCTGCAGGAACTGCAGGATGAGGATCAGAGAAGCCTTAGGGAGTGACTTTAGGAAGGTTGACATCACAGTCCTCCTTCCAGCAAAAAATGAGGGAGAACCACACCACAGTGAGCTTTTTATACATAACCTGAGGTTGTCTAACACAAGGAACTCCAGATCCCTGATCTGAGACATGTTCTTACTCAGGGAGACACTACAGGCTCTACAGAGCAATTTGGTGGCCTGTGGCTGTGTCCACAATCGTCTCTTTAAGCTGATTAAGTAACAGCAGCCTAAAGGGGTCCCTATGGCCTTGAGCACCACTCAGCAAAACACTCAGCTCTGAAGATGCTCCTTTACTTAATGGGAGAGAGGAGCTCTCAGCTCTATATCCCAAAATAAGAACAACAGTATCAAACAGCTCCCTCCCTCATCATGCCAGGATATTCACAGGCAAAACGAGATGAAACTACACTGGGACAAAAGAAACGGCCTTTGAAGCATGGAGTGGTTGTAGGGGACAGTGGAAGGTCTTGGAAGTCTCCATTCCTGAGTTCCCAGGAGCAGAAGGAAACAGAACTGGAGACAGCAGTCTGATAGCTCCAGCTCAAGAGCTTTCAGGTTAAAAGCTGTGTGCAAGGCAGGAGAACACAAGGCTTACACTGGGTATCACCACAAGAAGCCCCGTTCCTGTGATTTATCCAGAATAAAGGGGGAACAGCAGAACCTCAAACTCTCAAGTCAGAGAGCTGACAGTCTCGACACACCTCCAGCACGAGGAACCAAGCTGGAATGCTCCTCTGCAGAACACGAGGGCCCTGCACAAACACAGCCCCCTGAGAGCTCCCACAGGAGCTGCTGCAGCCCTGTCTGCAAAGGCTCCAGCCCCACAGCTGGCTGCACATCTGCCCTCACAGCAAACCATGCTCTGCACCACAGAGCGAGGCCTCAGTTGTATCCCCACATACCTGAACACACAGGCACTTCCTGAGGGATTTGGCTCTGGGACAGAAAAGCAAAAGTGATGGGAAAGAACCTTTTCCAGCCTAAATGCATCAGATGCCTGAGTAAGGTTCAGCCTGCTCCTGGCAGAACCTGTTCAAACGCTTCCTGTGGAGCGATGAAGGCCACACCTGAGTAAGTTATCTTGCCTTTGCAAACAAGCTCGTTCCTAAAATCAAACCTGAAGTTTCATGCATCCATTGTGATCAGGACAAGCATCTTTACACCACCCACAAAACCAGATTTTTATGGAAATCCCAAAACTGCAGTAGCCTGGATCAAAAGGGGTCTGAGATGTACTCAAGAGGTCAAACCTGTGCAATCCATGGGAGACCACAGACTCAGATCCTTGCTGGTCCTTGCTCTCAAACGAATGGAGCGAGGCCATAAGCCCGTCCAGAAGAGGAAGAGCAGCACAAACCATTTCACGGGTGAGAGGGAAAATGCTCCTCTCCAAAACAAGCTTCAGCCAAGTGGCTGAAAGCATCAACATGGGCAGCACCACGGGGAAAATGCCTCCTGTAATTCAGAAGGCTGAAAACCTTGACAAAGAGTGCTTGAACCCCAGTGTTCACCAGGACCAGTGGTCAAGGGGTAGTAACAGGTGAGACCACAGCAGTCCAGAAAGCATCATTTGCTTGGCCCCAAATTATACACTCAGCAGGAAGGAAATAACCAGGAATGCCAGTGCTTGAAGCTGTATGCAAAAATCAGGAGGATTCTTAACACCTTCCCAAGTCCTCCATAGTCAAAGAGCACGACAAGAAAAAACTGTGTGTGCCCAATCCAGAATCTAATGTTCAAAAATCTCAAAAATGAGATTTAATGCTCAAACTTAGCGAATTTGTCCTTCTGCAATGATTTCCTGACCATCAACTGTTTCTGTCTCAACAAGATAAATCTACCAGCTCGCTCCCAGCTTCCTCAGGGAATCACTCTGCACCCATGGAACGAGCAGTGGATGACCCAGGTATACCAGAACAACCAGACCAAACTATTACAGACACACAACATGGCTACACAAGCCACTGGATTGTAAAGGTACTAGCCCTGCCTGTGTAGTTTGAGCCAGATTATTACAGGCATAATAGTGCTCTGCAAACAGCCCAGCTGAAGAGAGCAGATCCAAGAGGGTTTGCTCCAGATGACTGGGATCTCCCAGAGATCCCCCTCTGCCACAGCCCCACAAAGGAGTAAAACAACTAGATCTGCTCTTTGTCACTGAAGAGTTTCTTTTTCCTGGCTATAAATGTCAACAGAAAGTTGCTCTCACCTACGGGGGCTGTGGGAAAGGATTGAAGGGATGATAAGAAACAACCCAGCCTGGAAAACCCAGTGCATCTGAATGTATCTAAGCCAAAGAAAGAACCAAAGGTAACTTAAACACCTGCACATGTTGTAGCCAGGGAGCTGCTGTGACAGGCAGCTGGGACCGAGAGAAACTCAAGAGGAAGACAAACCACATCCACAAGAAATAGAACCACGGAATGGGTTGGATTCGAAGGAACCTTAAAGTCCATCTCATTGCAACCCCTTGCCCTGGGCAGGGACACCTTCCACTACACCAGGTTGCTCCAACTCCCATCCAACCTGGTCTTGGACACTTCCAGGGACGGAGCAGCCACAGTTGCTCTGGGCAACCTGTGCCAGGGCCTCACCAGGGAGAGTTTTTTCTTAATATACAATCTAACCCTACTTTCTGGCAGTGTGGAGCCATCCCCCCTTGTCCTGATACTATACGCCTTGGAAAAAGGCCCTTTCCATCTTCCTTGTAGGCTCAAATCAAAGGCACAGCTGCTTTGAAGGTGGATGGTTGGCTGGTTGCTACAAAACACACCAATGCTCCACCAGTTGAGATCTTCAAATTAGGAGACAGCAGCTCCACTTGACCCTATCGGACCCAAGGATGGGATTCCGGGTGAAATCCAACCTCCTGTAACGTGCAGCAGGTCATACAAGATCACAGCAAGTGTTGCTTCTGAGACAGCCTCATTAAAGCAGCTTTTCCTGCCTTAAAAATTACTTCATGCAAGATTTACAAACAGACAAGTTTGCATCGTAAAGCATCTAAAACCACAGCCCTGCTACAAACGAGCCCTGCCATCACCACTTCACACGCTGCTTAAAGCAAGAAACACCAAGAGCTGACAGTCAGGCGTAATTTGTCATTCCTTCCCCGCTACTCAGGTGTCATTTTTTTCCATCCCTCCCGTTTCATGGGGGCTCGTGGCAGTCCCAGCTCCTCTTTCCGAGCGCCGAACCAGCCTCTTCGAGGTACGGAAAATCCAACAACTGGGCAAGTGGGATAGGCAGCAAGACTTGGAAATTCCTGCAGCTGGCAGTTAAGATGCTGGAGCTGCTTCTCTTTGAATCAATGGCTTGGCATCGACTCTGGGAAAGGCAAAACAAAAGCAGAACTCGCATTTCCGCAGTGGCTGAAGGAACGACGTGTTGAAAATGCTCCCGAATTAGTTTTAATGGCAACTTTTAAGAAGGGATTTGTCTTTGCTCAGGAAAGGCTTTCCAGCTGTGCCCACAGCCAGAGGACTTCCAGCCCTGGAACGCCTTCCCATCTCAGCTAAGCAAAGTGCCATCGAGAGGGCGAGTCTCTGATTCTGTGGAGATGGGAGCAACAGAAGCAGAAATCCTTCCAAGGGTTTAAAAAATTGCCTAAAATCCGGTTCTGAGAAAACAACCGTTCTTTCAAGAACACTCCTTTAAAACAAAACAAGTCTTTATTGCCTGAAAACGCCCCTTGTGCAGCTCCAACTGCAACACCTGAGCTCACCTGAGCTCATTTTCTCATAGTTAAGCTCCCAGTGAATCTCCTGCTGCCTGTGCCTGGCTGAAATGGCACTGTCAGGTGCAGGATCCTGGCAAGGATGGGAAGGGTTTGGCCAAATATTCCATCACCTGCCTGAAAACCCTGGCACAAAGGTCAAACTTGAAAACTACAGGACTGCTGCAGGGAGGTGATGAACTTCAGCACAGACAAAGCAGGCTAAATCCTTGTTGAGGAACACAGGGAATAGGAGGAGGGCTGGATGAAAGGCACTTGTGAATGGCTCCTCAGCACCGGCTCCCTGTCACAGGGACAGTCAGAGCTGCCGCTGAACAAGCAAGGATTAAGGATACAGCGTGACACGGAACTGTGGTGCACAGGACAGCTTTTCTGGGAATGCAACAGGCAGAAATCAAGATGTTTCACCTCTCCTGTGGCTCCTGATTGCTCAGCTCACCAAGCCACCGACCTCGGAGCCAGCAAGCCGCAGTCAAGCTCTCTTTCCAAAGGAAAAGCTGCTGGAACGGTTACATGTGAATCCCTAAATTTGAAACAGACCCTTCCAGAGCAGCTCCAATCCAACAGCAGCCTCATTCCAGCTGCTGAAGTGCAGAGAAACACATGCAGATGGTGAGGGATGGGTTAAAATCTGCAGTAGGACCTTCCTGCTCACCCTGTTTGAATTAGGAGGGAACCCATCCACGCCATACAACTGGAAAACTCTCTGCTTCCAAGCTGACTTGTTCCTTTCCAGCTCAACTTGGTCCTCAAGACTGTGGCCAGGGAAGGCAGGTATCCCAAAGCAACCCAGTGTCAAGCCCTTATCTAAAACACATTTATAATATCAGTTGAACAAGGTATGTCTGAAGCACCATTTACATTTACAATCCAGCAGCAAAGCCTCACGCTGCCATTCCCTAACGGGCATTAAGTATCCCATAAAATAATGGAAATATGGAACACTACGGATAAGGAAGGGATGGAGCACAGATAACTCCCAGCCAGGCATCACGGTGTTGAAGAAGAGCCCACCCTGACATCCTGTGGTCTACAAACATCCAACAGGTCTGCCAAGAGCTGCTCCTGGTGATAAACATCACCCGGTGCCCTTTCACTCTGTTTGACCAGTGGTTTCTTTCAAGCTGGAACATTTCAGGGGCAAAGACATGATTAAGCCTCACTTTTGAAAGGAATAGGGGAGAATCCTTGGCTGCAAGGAGCTCCAGCTGATGGGAGTCACCCAAACACTTGCTCCAGCCCCAGGGCAGCCACAACCAGCTCCATCCAACAGCGCTGTCCAAACCCAAACAGCCGGGTCTGGGCTGTCCTAACAACGAGACGTCTCCTCACAACCTGCTCAGCATCCCCTCGAGCATTAATGCTGGGACCAAAACTGGGGCAGAGCTCTGTCCCTGACAGATGATGCATTGAATGCCACCACAGCCCAAAACCGTCAGGCAAAGCCAAACCACACCAGGGAACTTTGCCGTCGTGCACCTTGAAAGGCGCCAAGAAAATGAGGCACTCCGAGACGGTCAGCAGTGCAGCAACATTCCTCTCCAAAAATATCTGGTTGTGTTTGAGGGAAACAGATCCCTGAGCAGCAAACACATGGACACAAGGAGAACACACCGGGAAACCAAAGCTTCTATAGGAAGGGGGTTTGGTTTGAGCATCTGCTTCCAGGGACAGGCTGTTCTAATTAACAGGGGGGATCTCTCACTTACACTCCGGGCATTCCTGATGCTGCAGTACCCCTTATTCCATGTATTTTGCCAACCAAAGGCAGCCTGAGTGGACACATCTGGAGAGTCCCAGCCCACCTGGGCTGGCACAGGGATATTTAAGAGATGGGAAAAGGAAAGGAGAAACAATGGGCTCTACTGAGCCCCAGCAATTACAACCCATTACTTTTTCAATCCACTGGCATTTTGAGGTGGCTGCAGGAGCCTCCCGAGTCAGGAAAGGGGAAATAAAAGCCACAGGGAGCTCAGAGAGTTTAATTCATCCTCCCAAACATCATCCATGTTTACAAACTCAAACCCTCCCCACATCGACCCCCACATCCACGATTCTTCTCTCTGAAGGAGCAGGATGTGGCTGCTCCCAAATGGGGCACCAAACCCAGCCCCTCTTTCCCCAGGGAATGATGGAACTGGAAAGATCCCTCTGCCAAACGCAGCCCAGGGGGCCGTTTATCAATCACTCAAAGGGTCTGTGAAGACTCAGCATGCCCCAGGAGAGCTGGGGAAGCCTTTGGTCCCTGTAAAGCAACTCCAAAGCAAAGGAGGGAACCAGGAGTGCAGAAGCAACCAGAGCCCAAGCCACCCCTCCTTACTGGAGGAACTGGGAGCTCCTTTTTCTCCAGGAGGCCTCAGGGAGCAGCCAGTGCCAGCCCCTCATGGACAGAAGATGCTGGGGGACACGTAAGGGGACAGAGTCAACGACGGTGCCCACCACACTCAGGGCCAAAGGAGGGGACCCAGGGCTGCCCCAAAAAAACAGGGGGAGGGTCCTACTGTGGCTGTTCCCGTGAGGGGGGACACGAATGACTAGGACAGTTTATCCCTCCCTGCTCAGGAGCAGGGATTGCTGCCACAGCCCACCCATGCTGGAGGAACTGCGGGGCTGAACCCAGTGCCCAGGTCTCAGGAGTGCCGCTGGAGACTGCAGGTGCAGGGGGTGAACCCGGGGGATGTGGCACCAAGGAGTTGCCAGCCAGGACCTGCAGGGAGCCAGGCAGCTGAGGCAGGGGGTGTGGTGCCCTGCACCCAGGGGCAGGGCTGGGCTGGGCTGGGTGGAGCCCTGGGGACACCCGTGCCAGGCCCAGAGGACACTCGGGAAAACTGCAGCACGGAGAGACCCCAAAGCGCTGAGCCCCGGGGGCACGGTGCCCCCAAAGCCAGGGCCAGAGAATGCCCACACCCGACACCAAAGGATGATACGGGAAAGATCCCGACGGGATGGAGCTGCCACGACGCAGCGCTCCATACTCAGGGCCAAGGGCTGGGCTAAGCCCTGGGGACATGGTGCCCCACACCAGGGCCAAAGGATGCTCAGAAAAACCCCTCTCCCGGGGGAGCCCCTGAGGGACGATCCCTTGGGGGGGTGACCCCAGAGCTCACCCACCCGCGGCGGGGCCGAGCCCAGGGACCCTCGGCCCGCCCCTCCCCTGCCGGGCCGCGCCCCCCGGGTACCTTGATGCGCTCCCGGCACTGGGACGGGGTGCGCTCGTAGCCCAGCTCGGCCAGGGCGCGGGAGACGCGCTCGTACATAGCGGGCCCGGGCGCTTTGCTGCCGAACACGGTGCCCGCGCCCTCCAGCTGCTGGTACCGCGCCTCCACCAGCCGCTCGTTGCCCCACACGGCGATCAACGCGTTGGTCTCCGCCGGCGTCCAGGACATGCCGCGGCAGGCGGCGGCCGCGGCCGCAGCGGCGGCGCCGCCCGGCGAGAAGGAGACGGAGGGCGAGGCCCCGCCGCGGGCGCCCAGCGCGGCCCCGCCGGCCGCCGGCCCCGCGCCCAGGGGGGAGGCGCCGCTGGGTGTGGAGGGGTCAGATAGGCTGGGGTTGCCGTCGCTGAGCGCGCCCGGCGAGCCCGGGGACAGCACCTCCATCTTGGGGACGCGGAGCGGCGGCTCGGCCGGCGGGAGCTGCGAGGAGCCGCAGGGCGCCGCCATGATGGGGGTGCGCACCGAGCGGGCGGAAGTGACGCGCCCCTGAGGGGCGGTGCTTCCGGCAGCGCAGGGCTGGGGGCGTGGCCGGATCAGGGAGGGGGCGTGGCGAAATGCGAAGGGGCGGGGAATGGGCGGGGTTGTGTTTTGGGGCGTGGTCATGGAAATTAGAGGGGCGTTGTTTGTTATGGGCGCGGTCAAGGGGCGTGGTATTGTTGGGCGGGGCCTGTTTGGAAGCGGGCGGGGTTGAGCGATGGGCGTGGCCATATGAGTGGGCGCGTGTGCTATGGGCGTGACTACATGTATAGGCGTGGTCTCGTGGGTGGGCGTGATCTCGTGGGTGGGCGTGGTCTGTGGGTGGGCGTGGTCTCGTGGGTGGGCGTGGCCCCGGCCCCCACCCGGGCAGCATCCCTGGTGACCCCCAGGGACTTGGACCCCAAAAGCCTTTCCTACAGTGCCTGGGACTGAGCGCCCCCAGCTGTGGGGCTGAGCACCTTGAAATCTGGGGCTGAACATCCCAAACGGGGGGCTCAGCATCCTCCAGTCCCAAATGCGCGCCTGAGCATTCCCGTCGTACCGGAGCTGACTACCCCCGAATTCTACGGTCCCAGAAGTGGGGGCTGAGCAGCCCCAAATTCTAGGTCTGAGCATTCCCCCCTCCCCCTTAACCCCGAGGTCGAGCACCCCTGAAGTGTGGGGACTGAGCATCTCGAAGCACCGCGGCTCCCCCCGTTTTCGGGGTGGGGGCAGGGACCCCTCTTCTCCCACCGCTTGCTGCCCCCGGCCGCGGTGCCCCCGCAGCCCCGGGACCTCAATTAGCGGTGGCCGTGATTGATGAGCCGAGGGGCAGTTCGCGGAGGGAGGGGGGAACACCCCAGCTGCGCCCCAACTCTTCGTTAAGCCAAGACTAACGAGCGTCGAGGAGACTCGACCTCCCCAGACCACCCCCCAAAAGCTCCCATCATCCAAGGGGGGGCGGTTAAGAGGGGTCCTAAGGGATCCCCGCCTGGACTGGTTAATTAAACGCTTTAATTAGGGCCGTGTTGGTTAAACAAATGGGGTGGGGGCGGCAGGACTTGGCGGGGGACATCCCCCTGCCTCTGCCTGTCCTTGTCCCCGCCCGTCTCTGCCGGCAGCGCGGTGCGGAGCGATCAGGACTGTAATTATCCCCCTCTAATTAGCGGGATTAGGGGCTGGCGGCGGCGCGAGGCTGCGGGGAGGGGGTGGGGGGAGCACTGACCCTCCCTCCTACACCCCGGCCGCGTGGGGGGCTCTTTGTCACCGGCTGCTGTCCCCAGGGAGCGTCCGCAAGAGAGATCCCCAGTGCCAGCACGTCCCCAGAAGGATGTCCCTACCGCTGGGGTGTCCCCAAAGGCGATGTCCCTGCCGCCACCACAACCCCAAGGGGTTGTCGCTGCTGCCAGGGTGTCTCCAAAGTATTGTACCCACTGTCATCACTGTGGCACGTCCCCAGAGCGACATCCCCACTGCTGGTGTGTCCCCAGGGGGGTGTCCCCACTGCCAGCGCGTCCCCGAAGGGACGTCCCAAATGTCGACCCCACATCAAGTCCCCAAAAGGAGACATCTGCTGCCACCACGTCCCGAAAGGGATGACCTAAAGGCATGTCCCTGCTGTCACCTCGTCCCCAAAGGTTTGCACCCACTGCCACCCCTGTGGCACGTCCCCAAAGTGATGTCTCCACTGCCAGCCCTGTATGTCCCCATGGGGCTGGACCCACCACCGGCCGTGCCCAAAGGGTCCCCAGAGGGGTGTTCCCCCTGCTGAGGTGTCCCCCAGATTGCCAGCGTCCCCCCTCCCCCCCATCCCCGAGCCCCGCGGAGCTGCCTAGACCACAATTAGAGGCCCGGGGGGGTGGGGTGGCGGGACGGATGCAAATGAGGGTGGCGGTTAATTAGGGCCTGAACACCCATTAGGGCCCGCGAGCAGCTGATTGCGATGCGGCCCCGCGTCCCGGCAGCGCCATTTGACCGCGCGCTAATGGCGAGGGGGCGCGCAGGGGGGGTCCCCTCACCCCACCCCACCCCGCATCACATCACCCCGGCAGGGCAGTCATTCCTGCAGAGAGCGGGGCCCCTGCTCAACCCGCCCGCAGCAGCACATCCAGCTCAGCCCTGTGATGAGCTGTGGCTGTGCTCAGCTCAGCCCCGGCCCTGCCATGAGCAGTTCTCAGCTGGGGCTCCCCTGTGAGATGAATTGTGGAGATTCTCAGCCAGGATTCCCAGTGCGATGAGTTGTGGGTGTTCTCATCCGTGCGTTGAATGGTGACCGTTCTCGGTCAGGGCTCACCCCTGCCATGAGCTGTGGCTGTTCTCAGCTGACTTAACTGGGCAGCGATTTGTGTCTGTTCTCAGCCAAGACTGCCCCGTGCCATGAGTTGTGGTCGTTCTCAGCCAAGACTCACCTGTGTAACGAGTTACGGGCGTTCTCAACTAGGGCTCATCCATGAAATGATTTGTGGCCGTTCTCAGTCAGGGCTCACCCGTGCAATGAGTTCGGACCATTCTCAGCTCCCGGGGGCACGTGCGGACGGCAGGACAAGGAGCTTGGGGCAGCAGTGGGGAAACACTCCCTCGGTCCCCAACACTCCCCCACCACCTTGTTCCAGTCAACCTTCCAATTCAATGGAGATAATTAAAACTCCGCCAAAAAGCCGAGCGGAAGGGCCGTTAGACCCAGAGCAGTGTGCTCTGCAATTTACTGACCTGCTCGTAATTAACCTCCTGCCGCCAAAATAGCTGCTGAAAAGAAGTATAAACTTATTAATGGCGACGGTGGCTAATTAAAGCCAAAGCTGCAATTATCCTGAGACGTGGCCGTGGGCAGGAGACTGATGAAAGGCGAGAAAAGACGCTCGATGCAATACATTCGGGAGGACGCGGGGATGCCGAGCGGGGCAGCGCCCTGCTGCCGTGCGCCCGTGCCCATCAGCATCCTGAGCGCCTGCATCCCGATCCAGCTGCCCTGCCCGCTGCACAAAGGGGACCCAGGCGGGCTGATTCGGCGCGGGGGCTACCGACACGCCCCCCTCTTTGTCTCCCTTTCAAAGCCAATATCCCGACCCCAGATGGGTTAATACATAATGCAGACAAGCAAGTAATTGCTTGCCTTTGTGAGGCCGTCAGCGCTGGGTCCCCGGCCCTCTGATCCCCCATTAGCGGCCATGCAAACAAGCCTTCCACCCAATTAAGCCCAGCTTTGATAGAGCCTTTCCCAATGATGTGGCGGTCCCAAACTAGCGATTCGCACATGAGCCACTACCTGTTAAACCCGGAGCCGGCTTCCTTCGGGGATGAGCATCCCTCGCCTCTCGCCGTGACCCAGCTGCCGAGCTCTGCCCGGCTTCCCCTGGCCCTGAAGGGAGGCTCGGCTGATAAATGATCTCGACAAACTCTATATTAAAGAGGTGGAAATGGGATGTTAATATACCCCAAGCCGCTCATCTCGAGAATACACGGGCTCCAGCTTCCCGAAGATGCCGGTAATGAGGCGGGCTGGGATGCCCGCGAGGAGACCTCGACCCACTGGCCTCCTGCGCCTGCCAGGTGTGGAGGACAGACAGCCCGACACGACACCCGTCCTCTGAGGCATCTTCACACCGTCCCGCAGAGCCCCCCCGGGGCATCCCCTAAAGCATCTCAATCTGCTCACTGAAAGCATCCCTGCAGCATCCCCTAAAGCATGCCAGTGTGCTTCCCTGGAACATCCCAGCTTTCTCACTCAGCACACCCTAGCATCACCCCCTAAAGCACCTCAGTGTGTTCCCCTAAATCTTCCCAGTGTAATCCCCTAAAGCATGCCAGCATCATCCCCTAAAAAATCCTGGCATCATAGCCTAAAACATCCTGACGTCATCCCCTACAGCCTCCTAGTGTCATCCCCTAAAGCATGCCAGGGTGTTCCTCTGAAACAGCATTATTCCTTTGCACACCCTGGCATTGTCCCCTAAAGCATCTCACTGTCTTCCTCTAAAGCACTGCAGTGCACTCCCCTAAAACTTCCCAGGATCATTCCCCTAAAGGATCCCAGCGACATTCCCTACATCATCCCAATACCATTCCCTACAGCATCCCAGTGTGCTTCACTGTAGTGTCTCACTGTCATCCTCTAATACATCCTGACATCCCTCCATGTATCCCAGACTCATCCCCTAAAGCATCCCAGTGACATTCCCTAAAGCATCCCAGTTTGCTCCCCTACGGTATCCCAGCGTCATCCCCTAAAATGTCCCCATACAGTCCCCTCAAATATCCCAGCATATCTCCTTAATTCATCCCACCATCATCTCCTAAAGCATTCCAGCATGCTCCCTGAAAAATCCCAGCACCATCCTATAAAGCATGCCAGCATCATCCCCTATGGCATCTCAGTCATTCCCTACAGCATCCCAGTGCTATCCCTACAGCATCCCAGTGCCATTCCCTACAGCATCCCAGTGCCATCCCTTAATGCATCCCAGTGCTATCCCTTAATGCATCCCAGTGCCATCCCTTAATGCATCCCAGTGCTATCCCTTAATGCATCCCAGTGCCATTCCCTACAGCATGCCAGTGCCATCCCTTAATGCATCCCAGTGCCATTCCCTACAGCATCCCAGTGCCATCCCTTAACGCATCCCAGTGTCATTAACTACACCATACTAGTATCATGGTGCCATTCCCTAGGTCATTTCAGTGTCATCACCTACACCATACTGGTATCATTTCCTAAAGGATCCCAGTGCCATTCCCTAGAGCATTCCAGTATCATCCCCTACAGCATCCCAGCATCATTCCTTAAAGCATCTCAGCATCTTCCCCTAAAGGATCCTAGTGCCATTCCCTACAGCATCCCAGCACCACTCCTTAGGGATCCCAGCACTATTCCTTAGGGATCCCAGCACCATTCCTTAGGGATCCCAGCACTATTCCTTAGGGATCCCAGCACCATTCCTTAGGGATCCCAGCACCATTCCTTAGGGATCCCAGCATCCTTCCTTAGGGATCCCAGCACTATTCCTTAGGGATCCCAGCATCATTCCTTAGGGCATCCCAGCATTATCCACTAAAGAATCCCAGTGACATCCCCTAAAACATCCCAGTGACACCCCGTAAAGCATTCCAGTTTACTCCCTTACATCATCCCAGTGCCATCCCCTACAGCGTCCCGCAACATTCCCTGCAACATCCCAAACGATTCCAGCCCCATCCCGTCCATCTCCGCTGCCCCCAGTCCCCAGCATTGCTTCTCCTCACCCCCAGCAGACCCCCTTCCCCCTCTCCCCCCCTCCCCCCGCCCCATGCGCCGCCACAACCTCTATAAATATTCAAAAAGCCGCGTTTTGCGGCCAAGCTCCCAGCTCGGGGTGGGGGCTCCCAGGGGAAATGTTAATAACGGGATTCCCCCGGGCAGCGGGAAGGGGGGGCCCAGCCACTCATTTGCCCAGACAAATATCTTGTCGCTCCTCATTACGGTCTTTGTGCCTCAGTTTCCCCCCCGATGCTGCCTAGCGAGGGTTGAGAAGATTCAGGAGGAGCAAGGAAGCGGCAAAAACAAGGCGGAATAATGAGGACAACGAAGTGTGGAGGAAGCCTCCCCCCCCGACCTAAAAACTTTGGGAGATGGGGGGGTGATTTGGGCAAAGCCTGGGCAAACAACCGCTAATCGCCGAATCAAGCGGCAATTAAACGCCGCGGCGGCGAGAATAAATCTGCTAACAAGGAGGCAATGCCCCCGCGCTCGCTGTTTGCCCAGCTGATTAACGGGGATGAATCTGAGGGGGATTATCCATCGGGATGAGGCGGCTCCTTTGTCTCCATTCCCCATCCCGAGCTGCCTCAGAGGAGGTATCGGATGTGCTTGTGTCACCCCCGGGAGCCCATCGATGCAGCCTCAGAACTCATAGCGGGATTAATACAGAGGTGCTTTAATCCCTGGGGCTCCCAAAACCTCCAGGACTCCCATTAAAAACTCTCCCGTCTTCCAAGCACTCCATGAAAAGGGGCTCTAAAGCTCTCCGGGGATTTAACATCTTTTTCTGTCCTGTAGTCCCGTGTCGAAGATGTCCCATCCCTTGGCTCAGCTCCCCAAAAGGAGAAGGTGGGGAAACACAGCAGCTTTTAATATCCCACCGATGCCAACAATTCCCATCCCGAAGTATTATTCAGATAATAGTTGGATAAACCCGTTATTCTACAGATAATTTTTTTTTTTTTGATCCTACTGAGAAATCCCTGGGCTGCTGCATCCTCAGCAGGAGAAACGGAAAAGCTTTGTGCTCCTATTAAATTAATATTTATTTACTTTCTCCATGCCCGGCTCAGAGGGATGGATGAATAATGCATCACCCCCTGGACACCCAGATAGGAGCTTTGGATCCGACAGATTCGACGGGATGTGGAGAGCCCAGAGGGTGCTGGTGAGGCTGAATGGTCCCAGATGTGCACAGGAGTCCAGATGTGTGCCTGTCTGAGGCCCCAGCACAGCTCTGAGGGAGGAGAACAAGCCTGTGCAAGCTCTCCAGATGTGCACTCACCTACCTCCAGCTTATGGCTCCAGATGTGCACAAATGGAAAACACCTGTCTCTTCAGATGTGCTCGAGCATCCCTGTGCCTTCAGTTGTGTGCCCAGCTGTGACCCCAGGGACCCCTCCAGCTGTTTGCCCAAGCGCGTGTGCACCCCCAGACCACCCAACCCTCCAAGATGTGAACATCCCAGAGATCCTTGGTCCCCCAGATGCACATGGAAAAGCCTCCCCTCTCCCCAGCTGTGTCCCAAGAGTCCTCCAGATGTGAACCCCCTTTGGGGCACATTTGCCCCCTCCCCAGATGTCCAAACGTGCTTGTGCCCATTTCATCTGCTGCTGTGCATCCAGATGTGAAGTGCCTTGTTCCTCTCCCAGATGTGCACATCTGGATGCGTGTCCCCCATCCTTCCCCATCACCCCTTCACCTCCACACCTCCTCTCTTCCCCCCAGGCCCCTCCGGGTTCCCCACATCCCGACTCCCCCTTTTTCCCCACCTTTGCCCCATTCCAAGTGCCACTGTAACAACCCCCCCTTAACACCCTTCCCCCCATAAAGCCTCCTATTAAAGAACCCCCCTAAATAACACCCCCCCCCCACGATGGACCCCTCCCCAAACTCCCCACCCCTCTACAGGGGTCTCGCTAGAGGAGGCTCTTTGCTTCCCACATCAGCCCCAGCGCATTAATTAAGTGGCCGATTGCTAATTACGGATTCAATGGCACCATGTGCCGATTCCTGCGTGTTCCTTCCCTCCCCCCAAATTCAAGGCCGCTGGTGCTCCCAGCACCCCCGAAGTGTCCCCAGCCCTGCCCGCGCCCCCCCGGTGTTGGGGTACGTGGCCCCCCCGAGCAGCCGCGGTTCCCCGTGGGGTGGGGGGCTGGCGCTGCCTTTTGGGGTTCACTGAGGGGGGTCCCGGGTGGAGGGTGACGGCAGCCCTGTGTGGTGTCACCTAACCTGGTGTGAAGCCGGGGAGCTGCTGCCCCTCTTCCTCCTTCTTCTCCCTCCAACCCGAGGACCCCCCTTTTCCTTTGCTCCCCTAAAAGTCACCCCGATTCCTCTCCACTGTGGAGTCCCCACACCATACGGGACACACCCTCTTCTGTCCCCATCCCGCTCGCAGGGAGGAGGGGGGGACACAGAGACACCTCCATCTGCCCCCGCCCACCACAGCCCTGGCCCGTCCCCCCACCCGAGGGCGGCGCCGCAGGCAGAGCCGAGCCCAAGTGAGCTGAGCCGAGCCGAGCTGGGCTGGGATGGGCTGAGCCGGGCTGGGCTGAGACGCTCAGGACTGAGCCGAGTCGGGCCGGGCTGAGCCGGGCTGGGCTGAGCCGAGCCGAGCGGAGCCCAGCCCAGCCGAACCGAGCCGAGCCGAACCGAGCCGAGCCGAACCGAGCCGAGCTGAGCCGAGCCAAGCCGAGCCGAGCCGAGCCGAGCCGAGCCGAGCCGAGCCGAGCCGAGCCGAGCCGAGCTAAGCTGAACCAGACCGGGCTGAGCCAAGCCGAGCTGAGCTGAGGTGGTCTTAGCCGTGCCGGGTCGTGTGGTGCTGAGCCGAGCCGAGCCGAGCCGAGCCGGGGCAGGATGCTGCGGTACCTGCTGAAGACGCTGCTGCAGATGAACCTGTTCGCCGACTCGCTGGGGGCCGAAGGCTCCAACTCCTCCTCCTCGCTCCTGCTCGGCATCAACCGCTCCATCGCTGCGCTCCACCTGCCCGATCTCGCCCCCGGTAATGGTACGTGGCCCCCGGTCCCTCTGTCCTCTCGTCCCGGGATTCCCGCTTCTGGTCCGGACAGGATGCTGGAAGTAGCCCGCAGCTCCCCCGCCCCAGCCGGGACCCCACAGGCACCGACATTGGGCTCCCAACCTGTTCCCGTGTCCCCAAACCGGGACCTGCCCCGTGTCCCCAAACAGGGACTGACCCCGTCTTCCCACACCAGCCCCATATCTCCATTCCGGGACCAGCTCCCTGTCCCCAGACCAACTCCCAGACTGTGTCCATGACCCTAAACTGAGACCAGCCTGCTGTCCCCAAGTCAGGACCGACCCAATGTCCCCAAACTAGTCTCGTGTTCCCAAATCCTCATGCAGGAGCAGTCCCCAGTCCCAAACCGTCCCTGTGTTCCTACATCAATCCCCAGACTGTGAGCTGAGACAGATATGTCATTCCCAAATTGTTCCCCTGTCCCCGGACCAATCTCCAGACCCCAAAGTGGGGGTGACCCAGTGTACCCAAACAGCCCCTATGTTCCTACCCCCCCCAGTCTCTGAACCAGGACCAGTCCCGTGTCCCCAGACTGTCCCTGTGTCCCCAAACCAACTCCCAGACACTGAGTTAGGAGAGACTCCATGTCCCCAAACCAGCCCTGTGTCCCCGAACTATTTCTACATTCCTAAACCATTCCAGTGTCCGCCAACCAGCTCTGTGTCCCCTAGATGGGACAGAGCAGGGGGGGAAGGGGATGAGGGAGGGGGTGTCTGTCTGAGTTTTACCCCCATTTGGGGCTTTTTCCCTCTTTTTTAGTTTGAACGTCCCCCTCCAGCTGGCCCTGGGTGGCTGGTGAGGGAGGGGGTGTCCCCAAACCCCGCGGGACCCCCCGCCCCCGCACAGCCGGCTGGGCACAGGAGGGGGCCTGGCCTGACCCCCCGCTCATCCCAATTAGCCACCGGGCCCAGCTGCGGCCCCCTCAGTCCCCGCTGTGCCCCCCGGGGGTACCCAGTACCCCGCAGCATCCCTCCCATCCCCATGGCAGCCGCATCCTGTCCCCATGGCAACCCCGCGGGCTCCCCAAATTGCAGCCCCCCCCCCATCCCGCCACAGGACTCTTGGGGCAGGAGGAGGGGAAAGGAGACACAAGTGTGCATGTGTGTGCATGCATGTGTGGTGTGCACGTACGTGAGCGTGTGTGCATGTGTGTGCATGTGTGTGCATGTGTGTGCATGTATGTGTACAGATGTGCATAGATGTGCTTGTATGTGCAGTGTGCATGTATGTGCAAGTATGTGCACACGTGTGTGTGTGTGTACCTCTGCATGCCTGCACATGCTTGTGCGTGTGTAAGGACACGCCCCCCCCATCATGAATGCACACATGTGCTGGTGTGTGTGTGTCTGTAACTACATACGCACGTGTGTGCAGGCGTGTGTGTGTGTGTGTGTGTGTGCATTCACCCCCCATCATGAATGCACGCGTGTGTGCAGACACGTCTGCACCTGCATGTGTAAGGGCATGCACACGCCCTTGCGTGAACGCACACGTGTGTGCATGTATGTGTGTGCAGTGGCATGTGCCTGCGCACACAGTGGCACACAGTGACACTTGGGGACCGACCTGCCGAGCCAGTCCAGGTGGGGCTCAGTCCAGCCAGCCCCAGCATTAACGAGCATTAATTATGCCGGCATTAATGAGCATCCATTAATTCCCATGCCCTAGCAGGGGGGATTTTCCTGCAATGGCCCCACAGACCCAATATGGGGCTTTTTTAAACTTCAGATTAAGCGTTTCCTGCAGCCCGGAGTTACTGGCTCTGCTATGGAAAATCAGCACTTGTAGATGATGGAAAAATCCCTGTTTGGGGAGAATTTAGCCCCAACTCCATTTCCACAGGGATGCCCAGTTGGAAGCTGGGTGGAAAAGGGACTTTACTGGGAATGGAGCTGCTTTGTCCTACTGTCCTTGTCTGAGCTTGCTGCCTCCCCTGAGATGGGGCAGAGGGGGATACGCGGGGCTGAGACCTCGCCACACCTCATCTCACCTCCTGCTCTCCAAGCAAAGCAGGGACTGGAGCCGGGAAAGCGCCGCTCAAGCCAACGGAGGATGCTCAGCCCCCAAGCCCCACCTCCCCACGCCCCTAACTATTCCCGTAGGGTCTCACTCTCAGCTGGAGGACACGGCCCCCCGCATCGTGGAGCACCCCACGGATCTCCTGGTCACCAAGGGGGAACCGGCCACGCTGAGCTGCAAGGCCGAGGGGCGCCCGGCGCCGGCCGTGGAGTGGTACAAGGACGGGGAGCGGGTGGAGACGGACCGGGAGGATCCCCGCTCCCACCGCACCCTCCTGCCGGGCGGCTCCCTCTTCTTCCTCCGCATCCTGCACGGGCGGCGGGGCAAGCCCGACGAGGGGGTTTATGTGTGCGTGGCCAGGAATTACCTGGGGGAGGCCACCAGCCGGAACGCTTCCCTGGAGGTGGCCGGTGAGTCCTGGGGAGAGGGGCTGGGCGGTGATTTGGGTGCGGGTTTAGGGTCTGGTGTCACCGCTGAGCCCAGCCCACTCCGGTGGCTGCGCGGCGAGGGGCTCTCACATCCCCGGGCCTGGCGCTGCCAAGGGAAAAGAGGGGGAAAGAGAAAAAAATCTGTGAAAATAAAGGAAAAGAAGGGAAAATGAAGTATTTGGAAATAAATAAAATAAGTGAAAAGAAATGGAAATTTCCGTAAGTTCAAAAGAAGTGAAAAACATTGGAAATAAATAAAACCGAGGGGAAAGAAATGAAAGAGGCAATGAATGAAAGTAGATGGAAAGAGTAAAGTGAAAGTGAGTGAAAATGAATGAAAAGAGGAGGAAGGAAATTAAAACGTGGGGGGGGGAAGAAATGAAATGAAGTGAAAAGAAGCGAATATAAATGAAAAAATAAAATAAGTGAAAAGAAGTGAAGAAAAATAAAAATAATGAAAAAATGAAAATAATTGGAAATAAAGGAAAAGAAGTGAAGATTACTGAAGTGAAAAGTAAAAATAAGTGAAAATATATGAAAACAACGTAAAAGAAATTAAAAGAAGTTAAAATAGTTGGAAACAAATGAAAATGAGAGTAAACAAAAATAATTGCAACAAAATAAAACCAAATGAAAATAAAATATTTGAAAATCAAGTAAAATCAGTGAAGACAAATTAAAATCAACTAAAGCCAGTGCAGAGGATGTCCCAGGCGCCACTGCCAGGGCTGGGGAACTGAGGGCAGGCTGGTGTGTCCCCCCAGTGCTGCGGGACGATTTCCGGCAGCCCCCCGGGGATGTGGTGGTGGCGGCGGGAGAACCGGCCGTGCTGGAGTGTGTCCCGCCCCGCGGCCATCCCGAGCCCAGCGTCTCCTGGAAGAAGAACGGAGTCCGGCTCAGCGACAAGGACGAGCATCTGACGGTGAGGGACGGGGCGGGGGGCACGAAACCGGGGCCAGGGTGTTGCAGTGGGAGTGTGGGATAAGGTGGGGTATAGGATGCAGTGTTAGTGTAGGATAAGGTAAAGAGATAGGATGCAGTAGGAGTGTGGGATGTGAGAGGGATACAGGATGGGGAAGTGGAATGCGGGATTTGATGGAGGTGCAGGATGCAAAGGGAGATTAAGGATGCAGTGAGGGTCTGGAATGTGATGGGGTGCCTGATGTGATGGGAATGCACAGGGGACTGGGGATGCGATGGGGATGTGGGATGTAATGGGGAGTTCGGATGCAATGAGGATGTGGGAGGTGACTGGGATATGGGATGAGGTGGGGATGTGGGGATGGAGTTGTGGGATGCAAAGATTTGGGATGCAATGGAGATATGGAATGTGATGAGGGTGTAAGTAAGTGCAGTGGGAATATGAGATGCAGTGAGGATGTGCGATGTGATGGAGATACAGGATGCTGTCAGGACGAGAGGTACAATAAGGATTTGGGGTGCAGTGGGGATATGAGATACAGTGGAGATGCAGGATACAATGGGAATGCTGGATTTGATGTGGATGGGGGGGGTGATGTGCTTCCCACAGATCCGTGGAGGGAAGCTGATGGTGGCCAGTACCCGCAAGAGCGACGCTGGTGTCTACGTCTGTGTGGCCACCAACGTGGTGGGGGAGAGGGACAGCGAGCCGGCCGAGCTGGTGGTCTTTGGTGCGTGGGGGTTACGTTGAGGGTGCTGAGGGGTGGGTGCCATCCCAGTGGGACTGACGGCTGCCCCACAGAGCGCCCGGCATTTGGAAAGAGGCCCCTGAACCAGGCAGTGCTGGTGGAGGGGACGGCAGAGTTCGCCTGTGAGGTGGTGGGGGATCCCCAGCCAGCAGCGCGGTGGCACAAGGAGGAGGGTGAGATGCCACTGGGAAGGTGAGCAGGGGGTGAGGGGGCTGTTGGGGGGCACCAGGACCATCAGTGCAGGGCTCTGCAGTGCATCTGGGTGGCATTACTGTGTGCCAACCTGGCATCCCCACAACCTCAAGTACCCCTATCACATCCTATATCCTCGGCACACCCTCCATCCTCAGCATATCCTGCATCCCTGTTGCACCTCAAGTCCTCATTGCATCCTGCATCTCTGTTGCATCCCACACCCCCATCACATCCCACACCCCCGTCACATCCCACACCCCCATCACATCCCACACCCCCATCACATCCCACACCCCCGTCACATTCCACATCCTCACCACATTTCACATCACCAGTGCATCCCTCATTTTCCTTGCATCCCAGATGCCTGTTGCACCCACATCCCCATCACATCCCTCATCCTCACTGCATCCCAACCCCATGGCACCCCACGCTGTCCTGGTGCCCCGGCACTCTGCTGGCTCCACGTCCTCGCGGGGTTCCCCACAGGTGGGAGGTGCTGCCGGACAATACCCTGCGGATCAGCCGGCTGCGAGCAGAGGATGAGGGCACCTACACCTGCGTGGCCGATAACAGCGTGGGCAGGTCGGAGGCATCTGGCACCCTCACCGTGCACGGTAAGTGAGGCCCTGGGGACCCTCCTTGGGTGCTTGTGAAGTGTCTGGGCAAGCCCTTGTCTCTCCCCACACTCGGCAGTGCCCCCCCAGCTGGTCACTGGGCCCCGTGACCAGGCTGTCAACCCTGGCCAGAGCGTGACCTTCCAGTGCCAGAGCAAGGGCAACCCACCGCCAGCTGTCTTCTGGCAGAAGGAGGGGAGCCAGGTCTGTGCCCATCTCTGTCCACATCCCTGTCTCCATCCTTGACCCCAGACCCAACCACAGCCCCGTCCTCATCCCAATCCCCACACCATCCCTCTCCCCATTCCATCCTCCTCCCAATCCCATCACTGTTGTCTTCCATTTCCATTCCACCTCATCCCCATTAACATCCCTGTTCCAATTCCCACCCCATCAGCGTCTCATCCCCATCCCAATCTCAACCCATCTCATCCTCATCCCAGTTCCCATTTTCATCCCCACCCAGTCCCTATCACCATCCCATCCCTGTCCCCATTCCACCCTGATCCCAATCCTCATCCCATTCCATTCCATTCCATTCCATTCCATTCCATTCCATCTCATCCCATTCCATTCCATCCCCATGGCCATCCCTGTCCCTACCTTGTCCCATCCCACTCCTCCCTCCTCCCCCACTCAGCCCTCTCCCTCCCCAGACCCTGCTGTTCCCGGGCCAGCCCCCGCTCCCCTCCAGCCGTGTTTGGGTGAGCCCTGGGGGTGCCATGACCATTGCCGATGTCCAGCCCGGTGACGCCGGCCACTACCTGTGCCAGGCCATCAGCGTGGCTGGCAGCGTCCTGGCCAGGGCACGCCTGGAGGTGACGGAGGGTAAGTATGGCACCAGCAGAGAACTGGCGCATTTGGTGCAGGAGTGGCACCCACCACACCCCCCAACAATTCCCGGTTTCCCCCCGTAGCACCCACCGAGCTCCACCCGCCGATGGTCAGGCCCCTTCCCGCCAACCGGACGGTGCTGCCGGTGGGGGCCACGGCATGGCTGCCTTGTGGGGTGGGGGATGGTGACCCCCCGGGCAGCGTGGGGTGGCTGAAGGACGGCAGTGCCCTGGTGGGTGCCCAGCCCCGTGCCAGCCTGCTGGAGAACGGCACCCTGCAGATCACCGGCCTCCGGGTGAGCCGGCCCCAGCAGGGGCACCCATGGGAGTCCTGCAGGGAGGGGAGGGGAGCAGTGGGTGTGGGGGGTGGTGCAAAAGGAGGTGGGTGCTCAGGGTGGTGGGTGCAAGCAGCGCTGGGGCTCAGGGTGATGGGTACAAAGGGTGGTGGGTGCAAGGGGGTGTGTGTGCAAAGGGAGATGGGTGCTCAGGGTGATGGGTACAAAGGGGGGTGGGTGCCCAGGGGGTGGGTGCTGAGGTGATGGGTGCTCAGGGTGATGGGGCAGGAGCTCTTCCCCCCACAGGTGAGAGACTCTGGGCTCTATGAGTGCGTGGCCACCAGCCCAGCGGGCGAGACACGCTGGGGCAGCTCCCTGGAGGTGCAAGGTGGGTCACAGGGATGTCACTGCTCCGAGGACACCATGGCACCGAGGACAAAGCAATCCCAGACCTCCACACATCTCCCTGCAGGTGATGAATCTGATCTCTCCCCACCTTCCCCTGTGCCTGGAGTCCTCCCTGGGCCACCCTCCACCCCTGTGGTCACCAATGTCACCAGAAGCAGTGTCACCCTGAGCTGGAAAGCGAACAAGGACAGTGATGCCACCCATGTCACTTCTTACGTAGTGGAGGCTTTCAGGTATCACTCAAGCATCTTCTCTGGCTGCAGGGATGATGTGGTGGCCTGGTACCACCCTGTCTCGGGTCACCCCTGTCCCTTGGCAGCCAGGCGGCAGGCGGCCTGTGGCGGACGGTGGCAGCCGATGTGGAGGGGGAGACCCACACAGTGAGTGGCCTCGTCCCGGACACCGTCTACCTGTTCCTGGTGCGGGCGGTCAATGCCTACGGGCTCAGTGACCCCAGCGGCATCTCAGAGCCTGTGTGCACCCAAGGTGAGACCCAGCGGCCACATCGGTGGAGGTGTCTGTGAATCCACCATCCACCTCCACTTGGTGACACCAATGGAGGTGCCCGTGCACCCAAAATCTTCGGGTCCATCCTTGCCCACTGGTACCAGTGGAGTTTCCCATGTACCCGCCATGGGAACGTGGTGTCACCGTGGCCTCTCCACTTGGTGACGCCAGCAGGGATGCCCATAGACCCTCCATTCTCTCATGGACCCTCCATTCACTCATGCTCCCAGCAGATGCCAGCCCCACGCAGCAAGGGCTGGACCCTGAGCAGGTGCAGCGGGAGCTGGCCCAAGTGGCCGTGCACCTGCAGGAGCCCGTGGTGCTGCCGCTGGGCGCCGTCCGCCTCTCCTGGACCGTGAGTGTCGCCCCCCGCCGCCAGCACAGGGCTCCCGGTGCCGAGCATCCCCCCATCCCACCCTCCCGTTGGGCCCACAGGTGGAGCGCCCAGCGCCCTTCCTTCAGGGCTACCGCGTGCTGTACCGGCGGCGTGGTGGGCGCTGGGAGGAGGCGCGGGCGGTGCGGGCGCCGGAGGAGCGGGGGGCCCTGCTCACCGAGCTGCGCCGCGGCCAGGACTACGAGGTCAAGGTCCGGCCCTACTTCCATCAGCTCCACGGTCCAGACAGCGCCGTGCGCGCTCTGCGCACCCCAGAGGCAGGTGAGTGTGGGAGTGGAGGGGGAGGTGGGGATCCCCAGGGGACAACCTGGAGGTGACACCCCATGTGTCCCCCACCGGCAGCTCCCAGCGCCCCCCCGCGAGCTGTCAGTGTGGCTGGGAATGGCACCAGTGTCCGCATCTCGTGGCAGCCACCACCACTGGCCGAGCAGAACGGCGTCATCCGGGATTACCGGGTAAGGGTGGACAGCAGCAGGGACGTAGCAGGTCCCCTCTGTCCACCCATGACACCATGTCGTGGTGTCCCTCATCTTTTCCCCCCTGCACCCAGATTTGGTGCCTGGGCAACGAGAGCCGCTTCCACATCAACCAGAGCGTGGAGGGGACGGTGCTGGCGACAGTGCTGCGGGGACTGGTCCCCGGGGTCCCTTACCACGCCGAAGTTGCTGCCGCCACTGGCGCCGGTGTGGGCGCCCGCAGCGCCCCTGTCCCCATCCACATCGGTGAGTCTCTTGTTGCCACGGCCGCACCGACGGGTGGGGGACGGCAGGGGTCACTCACTGCGGTGCTGCGGATGGCTCCTCGGCACCCTGCCTTCCCCATGCCATTCGCAGCCCCCCTGGTGGAGCGGGATGCGGGGCCAGCAGGCGGAAGCAGCATGGCCGAGCGTTTGGCTGAGGTGGCCAGGCAGCCAGCCTTCATCGCCGGCGTCGGCAGCGCTTGCTGGGTCGTTCTCGCCGCCTTCGCCGCGTGGCTCTACAGCCGCCGCCGGAGGAAGAAGGAGCTCAGCCACTTCACCGGTACAGAGGGGGTGCTGCCCCTGGGACTCCCCACCCCTCACCCATCACCCACCAGCCACCTACTTCCCCTCTCTTTACAGCGTCCTTTGCCTACACACCCACCGGTAAGCCCGTAGGTGGCGCGGGGTCCCGGCGCGGACTCTCGCCGCTCTCAACGCCCTCTCTTTCCGCAGTCGCCTTCCCGGCTCCAGGGCGCGGCAGCCCCAGGTAAGCCCCTGGCTATCCCCCGCCCTCCCCAGGAGCCCCAGCTTTGACCACCAGCATCCCTTCACCCCGTCTCTTTGCAGGGCAGCCGCCGGCAGCGGTTACCCGTGGCTGGCGGACGCGTGGCACGGTGGCGGCACAGCCAGTGCTGCCGGTTGTTTGGGCACCGCTGAGAGATACTACAATGGTGAGGGGTCAGCACGGGGACGGCTGGGGGGCTCTGAGTGGGGGGGTCATGGTCAACCCTGATGGTGCCAGCTGCCCTCTGCAGACGCTGGCATCACCCGTTACATCGCCCAGACGGAGCAGTTTGGGGCGGGGACCGGCGAGGGGCCGGTTTACAGCACCATCGAGGTGGACAGTGAGGAGATCTGCACCTTCCCCCGTCCCTTCTCGCAGTATGGGACCCCCTATCCCGGGATGGGTCCTCAGCTGATAGATGCTGCAGCCTCCCAGGCACCCCGAGGATGGGCTGAGCACGGTAGGGTGGTGGGATGGGTGGGGGGACGCAGGGGAGCAGGTGGTGTGGTCCCCTCCCCACAGCCCCCCCAGCATCCCTCCTTGCCGCAGGGGCCAAAGCAAAGCTGGGGCAACCGGTGAAACTGCCAGCTGTGAGTTGGACAGAGCTGCTGCCCCCTCCACCCTCGGCCAGCGAGCTTAGCCAGTGCACCCAGGAGAAGGAGGAGGAGGAGGAAGAGGAGGATGAAGAGGAAGAGGCAGCTGGAGGGTGAGTGTGGAGGCCTGGGGGGGCAGGGGCCTGCTGCTGCCAGCACGCACCCTGTGGTCTCTGCCCTGCAGGCCGGAGATGGAGGTGTGGTACCCCGGTGAGGACGTCCCCTGTGCCACCGCTGCATCCTCACCCACCAGCTCCTCTGGCTGCCAGTCCACCACCATGTTGACGCCATCGCCCCGCGCCACCGAGGACATTCCCCGCCTCCGTGACTTCGACAGCTCCCGCCTGCCCCGGTAAGAGATGGGCCTTGCTTGGTATGGCCGTGCCAGTGGGGTTTGGATGTCCCTTTGGGGTGCAGGTGTCCCCCCATGGTCTGGGTGTTCCATTGTGATTCAGCCATGTTGTTGCTATCCAGCCCTGCTGTGCCATTATTGTCCAATTGTCTCATTGGGGTCCAGATGTTTCATAGCGGTCCAGATGTCCCACTGGGGTCCAGATGTTCCATCACAATCCATCCATTTTGTCACCATTCAGCATGCTGTGCTGTCATGGTCCAACCATACCACTGAGGTCCAGATGTGCCATCTGAAGTCTGGGTGTCCTGTTAAGGTCTGGATGTCCCATCACAATCCAGCCATGTTGTCGTGACCCAGTCCCACTGTTCCGCCATGGTCTGACCTTGCCACTGGAGTTAGAATGTCCCACCACAGTCTGGATGACCCATCACAGTCTGGGTGTCCCATCACAACCCAGCCATGTTGTCACAATCTGGTCCTGCCATGCCACCATGGTCTGGCCATACCATGGGGGAGACTGGATGTCTTGCTGGAGTCTGGATGTCCCACCATGGTCCAGCTGTCCCTTTGTGATACATCCATGACATCACCATCCATCCCTGCTCTCCAGCTGTGCCCTGGCCATGCTGCCAGGACACGCCCACGACAGTGTCAGCTGACTGGGGCATAAAAATTCCACTGTACCATCACAAGCCATCATCATCCAGCTGTGCTGTCGTGGCCCAGCTCTGCCATGATCCAATGGTGCCATCCCAAGCCAACAGTGCCATCACAATGCTGGCACGTCACTGCACGCCAGCTGTACTGTTGCAATCCAGCCCTGTGGTTGCAATCCAGCTGTGCTGTGATCCAGCTGTGCTGTGATCCAGCTGTACCTTGATCCAGCTGTGCCATGATCCAGCTGTGTGGCTGCAATCCAGCTGTGGCATCAGGGGCCAGCTGCATCATTGCCATCCAACTGTGTGCTTGAAATCCAGCTGTTCTGTGACCCAGCTGTGCAGCTGAAAGCTGTAATCCAGCTGAGCAGCCATTATCCAGTTGTGCTCCAGCTGTGCCATTGCATGCTGGCTGTGCCATTACAACCTTGCTTATGATCCAGCTGTGCTCCTCCCCTCCAGCTGTGCCACTGCACTCATCCACCTGCCCTTTGCCAGCCCAGCTGTGTGACTGCGATCCAGATGTGGCACTGCCATCCAGCTGTGGTGCTTCAGCCCACCCACACCAGTGCCATCCAGCTGTGCCAACACCCCGTGCCTTCCCCTGGCTCCGGCACAGCTCTGAAGGAGTTGTGCCAGCCAGCACTGTGGTGGCCACTGAGCCACCATCCTAATTCCCCCACCTGGCTTCATCCCAACCCCCTTTGCCAGGAGACCCCCCCACAGCGCCGGCACCCCCCCCCAGGCACCCAGTCCTGCAGTGACTCCGGATGCCAGCGAGGGCCCCCCACCCCGAGCCCGCTGCCCCCTCGGCACAGGTGAGCCCTCGGGCGCTGCTTTGGGTGGGTGGGCACCGCACTGACTACGTGGGGAGGCTGACACTGCCATCCCCCCCCAGGGAAACAGCGCGGGGCAGCCCCTAAAGGTCGCCTGAAGCCCAAATGCAGCCGCTACTGCCGAGAAAAGCAGGCGGGAGGTGAGTTGGGGGAAAAAAATAGGGGCTTCAGGTGTGTCCAGAAGGGCTTAGCCTTCTCCTTCCTCTCCACCTCAGACCTGCCGCCGCCGCCGCTGCCGCCGCCGGGCGAGACCCCCGGCCCCTCTCCGGAGCGGGAGCCCAGCGGGGCCGAGCGCAGGGCCCCCCATCGCCCGCCCCGCGGCGGTAAGCCGGGGCCACCGGCTGTGCGACAAAGGGGCTGCGGGTGTCACTGCCGACCCCCAACCTTGTTCCCTCCCCTGCAGACGAGCTCGTCTCCTACAGCAAGCCCTCCTGCCTGCCCCGCGGGCAGGTGTCTGGCAGCTGTTCCACCACAGGCAGCGTCTCGTCCCGCGGCTCCGCCAGCTCCCGCGACCACGGCTCGGGGCGCAGCCGCGTCCCTGGGGACCGCGGCGAGGGGACTGGCCAGCGCCGCCGCCCGGGGGCCACATTGCCCGGCCCGTCGCAGGAGAAGCGATAAAGTGGAGGGCAAGCCGGTGACAGGGTTGGGGACACGGGGGACACGGAGGGACGTTCTTTAATTTCTGGGTGGCACCACGTAAATAGGGTTGCACAGAGCCGGCGGCCGGTGGGCGTCAGAGTGAGGGGGGACAGGGCTGCTCGGGGTGGGACAAGGATAATCACAGAGGATGAGGACCCTGGGGAAGGACAAAAATGCTCAGGGAGGGAGGAGGATACTTGGGGAGGGATGAGGACCCTGGGGACAAGGACGATAGGGAAGCATAGGGATACAGTTCAGAGGATGAGGATGCTTGGGGAGACCAACGACAGTCATGAGGAATGAGGACCCTGGGAAGGGATGGGGATGCTCAGGAGGGACAAGGAAGACGCTCAGGGAAGGAGGAGGAGCCTGGGGACAGAGACAGTTGCTCGGAGAGGGATGAGGATGCTGGGGAAGGATGAGGATGCTGGAGAGAGATAAGCATGATGCTTAAGTAGAGCAAGGATCCTGGGTACAAGGACAGTTCGGAGGAACAGGGACACTGGGAAAGGACAAGGATGGCTGTGAGGGATGAGGATGATTGAAATGGATGGGGGCAGTTGGGATGAGATTACAAGGGAGGGACAAGGGCACTGCAGATGGTTTAGGGTGCTGGTGAGTGACAAAGAAGGCAGGGGGATAAGGATGCCTGGGGGCA
Organism: Empidonax traillii; assembly: GCF_003031625.1. Classification (NCBI taxonomy): domain Eukaryota; kingdom Metazoa; phylum Chordata; class Aves; order Passeriformes; family Tyrannidae; genus Empidonax; species Empidonax traillii. The sequence goes on along the minus strand of NW_020955754.1, from coordinate 255,676 downwards.
AGAGGGCACAGAGAAAGGACAAGGTTGCTTGGGAAGGACCAGGACAGTAGTAAGGGATGAGGAGGACAGTTGCAGGGGGATGAGGACAATGGGAAGGGACAAGGACACTTGGTGTGTGGGGCAAAAAAAATTAGAGAAGGATGAGGACACTCAGGAGGGCTGAGGACCCTTGGAATGAGGATGGTTAGGAGAGACAAAGGCACTCAGAGGAGGCACAGATGGCTTGGGAAGGATGAGGATACTTGGGAGGGACAAGGATGGTTGAGGTGGGACAAGGATGCTGAGGAAGGACATGGACTATTAGAAAGGACAAGGACAGTTGGGAGGAATGGGAATGGTCACTGGGCCCGGGGATGGTCAGGGGGACAACCCTGGGGAAGGACAAGGACACTTGGGATGGACATCAATGCTTGGGCTGGACAAGGAAAGTTGGGGGGGAGAAGGATGCTGGGGAAGGAGGAGGGCACTGGGGAGGGACGAGGACACTGGGGAGGGATGAGGACACTTAAAGGGGATGAGGGTTCTTGGGGAGGATGAGGATGCTGGGGAGGAATGAGGAATTTGGGAAAGTATGGGGACACTGAGGAGGGATGGGGACACTGCGGAAGGATGGAACATTTGGGAAGGGCAAGAACACTGGAGAAGGAGGGACACCCACCCACCTTGGTGCCACCCACCCTTTGTGGGTGGCTTTTCCTAGTAAAGAGCCCCTTTTTGGGGAACTGCCTAATAAAACTGGATTTTAGCTGAGCCAAGGGGACTCTGGCCTTGCTGCGTCCTGCACCCTGGGGACCTCCACACTCCTGTCCCTCCTGTCCCCAGCTCGCCGCCTGCCCTGGCCCAGGGGCTGCCACTCCCTGATCCCTGGCCACCTGGGAAGAAAAGGGGACATTTTCCAGCACCCCACAACAGATGGGACTCCCACCCCCAGTGCCCATCACCCCAGCTTTGGGGCACCACTCACCATTCTGTGTGATGCCCAGAGCTACCTCTGCCCCAGCTCTCTGTGGGACCCCCAGGGCTGTCCCCCAGTCCCAGGTGGAGGTTGGGACCCCAGGTGAGAAGACCCGCTCCAAGGGTGATGGTGGCGGTGAGGGACCTGCAGGAGATGGTGGCACCACCGTGGTGACCTGGCAGAGACACCTTCCCCAGGGAGGTGACCATCCTCGGGGTCAGAGAGGGGTCAGGCATTCTTCACTCACCCCTGTAAACCCTGTCAGTGTCCTCAAGGCCGTAGCAGAGGCCATCGACGGCCACGGCCAGCGCGCGGGCGAAGCTGGCGTCCAGGAGGAAGGAGCCGTCGCAGGAGCTCACCAGGCTGCAGCGGGCACTGGCAAAGTTGTCCTCTGAGACGGACCCCCAGCCGTTCAGCAGAGACCCCCCCGGCGAGCCCCTCGTCGCCGTCCGCTCTTCCTCGTCCTCTTCCTCTTCCTCCTCCCCCTCCTCCTCCTCCTCCTCGCCCAGCTCGGAGGTCGGTGGCCCGTAGATGTAGCCGTAGGTGTGCAGTGGTGAGAAGGACTGTGGCGTGGTTGGTGCCGGGGGTCTGTGGGGGACGTCGTGGGAACACTGATGGCACTGGGGGGCGCTGCCATCATGGGACTGTCCCACGGGGATGGGGCATACCTGAGGCAGGTGGTGTCCTGGTCCATCTCCAGGTCCTCAGCCACCTGCTGTTGCGTGAGGACCCCGTCGCTGAATGCTGGTGAGAGGCGCCCGGTGACTGGGGACCTGTCCCTTGGGTGCCTGGTGTCTGAGGACATGTCCCTGGGGTATCTGGTAGTCAGGAACATGTCCCTTGGTTGCCTGGTCTCCAGTGATGTGTCCCTGGTGTGGCTAGTGGCTGGGGACATGTCCTTGGGGTACCTGGTGCCCAAGAACACGTCCCTTCGATGACTGGTTACTGGGGACACCTCTTCAGGATGCCTGGTGACTGAGGATGTGTCCCTTATGTGCCCAGTGGCTGGGGATGTGTCCTTTGCATGCTTCGTGGCAGGTGACATGTCCTCAGGGTACCTGGTGACCAGGAATATCATGAAGGGACATACCTTGTCATCAGTGGTGAGTCCCTGGCGTGCCTGGCAGCTGAAGACATGCTCTTGGGGTACCTGATGCCCAAGAACTTGCCCCTGTGATGCCCAGGGACTGGTGACATCTCCTCAGGGTGCCTGGTGACTGGGGATGTGTCCCTGGGGTGCCCAGTGGCTGGCGGTGTGTCCTTGGGATGCCTCATGGCTGGTGACACGTTCTCGGGGTACCTGCTGGACAGGAGTATGTCACTTGAGTGCCTGGTCACCAGTGATGGGTCCCTGGGGTGCCTGTTGTCTGAGGACAGGTCCTTAACATACCTAGTGGCCAGGAACTTGTCCCTGCAGTGTCTGGTGGCTGGGGACATCTCCCTGGGAAGCCTACTGCCTGGGGACATCTCCTGGGGCAGCCTCATGCCTGGGGATGTGTCCCTTGGGTGCCGGTTGGCTGGGGACATGTCCTTGGGGTGCCTAGTGGATGGGGATGTGTCTCTCTGGCACTTGGTCCCTGGTAATGGGTCCCTGGGGCACCTCATGAGCAGGGATGTGCCCTCAGGGGGCCTGGTAACCAAGACTGTGTCCCTCTGGTGCTTGGTGGCTGGTGATGTGTCCCCGTGGTGTCTGGTGGCTGGTGACACATCCCTGGGATTCCTGGGGACTGGGGACACATCCTTGGGGTGCCTACTGGCCAGGAGCATGTCCTTGGGGTGCTCAGTGACCAGGGACATGTCCCTGGGGTGCCTCGTGGCCAGTGACACATCCCTGGGGCTCTCAGTGGTCGGGGATGTGTCCCTGGGGCGTTGGGTGAGTGGAGGTGTGTCCCTGGGGGTCCCAATGGCCGGGGACATGTCCTTGGTGTGCCTGGTGACTGGGGATGTGTCCCTGGGGCACACGGTGGCTGGGGACCTGCAAGTGCAAGGAACTTGTTGGGTTTTGCAGCATGGGGTTTGGGTGCAGGGTGCCCATCTGGACACCAAAACTCACCTTGTCACTGGTGGGTGCCGGGCATGGGGCGGTCTCGGGGGTGTCACTGGTGACTCAGTGACACCAGAGGCCAGTGAAGCACTGCCCCGACGTGGTTTTGGGGAGGTGAAGACTGGCAGTTGCCCGTCCCCTCCGTCCATCATGGCAGCAGTGGTGTCACCCTCTTGTCCCCTTTGCTGAGGCCACCTGGCTTCCGGCCCAAAATCTGTCCCCCACTCACCTCCACTTCCAGTGGCAGGGACGTGGCTGGGGCCAGCTGTGAGCACTGGGGTGCTGTGCACTTGATGCAGCTCTGTGTGGGGGATGTGGGACATCGAGCCATGGGCCACCTCCCTGGCGCCCCCGGGTCCCCCCGTGTCCCCCATACCCACCTCTCTTGCGAATGTGCTCCCAGGGCGCTGGGTTCGGGGTGCTGGGCGAGGTGTGCACCCCGGGGTGCCCCCCACTGCAGCACCTCGTGTCCCCCAGGGGCGGGTGCCCCCCACGGAGGCTGCTGCGGTTGGGGGGCGTGGGAGGGCCAAGGCTCGACGGCTCCAGGGAGAGGGCTGGGAGGGTGAGAGAAGTCATGGGTGCTGAGCTGTGTGCCCCTTGTTCCCTCTGTCCTTGGGTCTGTGTGCCCTCAAGTCCTTGCTGCCTGCAGACAGGGAGTGGGGGCCACCGAGGTGGGGGTCCCTTGGCACGGGGGGCCCAGGCAGGGGGTTGGGGTCTTGGGCACACTTTCGTGGTCCCACAGCACTCTGTGAGGGTCCTAGGCCTGGGTGGGGGTTCCCATGGCAGCAGGTCAGGGGTCCCATGGAATTGGGTGGGGATCCAATGGCATCACGTGGGAGGCCTATTGGGGTGGGTGGGGGTTCCATGGTACTGGGTGGGGGGCCCTGAATACCCTGTGTGGGGGTTCCATGGCACAGAGCCGGGTCCCTATGACACCGGGTGGGGGTCCCAGCCCTAGGGATCACTGCAGGGATGGGGGTCCCATGGCACTAGGTGGGGGTCCCAGCTCCCAGGGAGCTCACTGGAGGGGTGGGGGTCCCTGCCGTCACTGCCCAGCAGTCGGCTGCTGAGGCTGCTGCTGCTGCTGAGGTTCCGGGGGGCACAGCTGGGTTTCCAGGGGCCACCGAGCCATGGCGAGTCACCGGCCACCAGCCTGCAGGGCAAGACATGCTGTCAGGGCATCCCACCCGCCCAGGCCAGGGATCTCCTGCGTCCTCCACCCCACAGCTGCTCACCTGCGGCGAGCTGCAGCATCTTGGCTGGCGCGACGCTGGCAGAGGAGGAGGAGGAGGGCGAGTAAGGCCAGCCAGAGCATGGAGCCGGCGGCTGCGATGACAGCAGGCTGCTGCAGTGCCTGGACTACCCCGCTGCTCCCCGCTGTCAGCCCTGCAAGGGTCCCACTGGTGTCTCCTCACGTCGCAGACGTGACCCTCACCCGCTCCCCACCTTGCTCCCCGGCCCCTACCCAAGACACTGCAGGTGGCGTTGCTGGGGACCCCCAGCCCTGCGCCGTTGAAAGCTGCCACCCGGACACAGAATTCGACACCGGGGTGTGGGAGGAGAGTTTCCAGGCTGCGGGTGCCTCCATCCACTGTCCTGTTGGTGGGGTGCTGCCAGCCCTCGCCCACTGACCAGACCTGGCGGGCATCAAGAGGATGGGTTCCCTTAGAGGATTACCCCTGATGGATCCCCTTTAATGTATCCCCCTGTGGATGGATCCCCTTGGATAGACCACTTTGGATGGACCCCCTCAGATGAAAGTCTCTTGATGGACTCCCAGTGAGGGACCCCCTCTAAATAGACTCATGGGGATGGGCCCTCTTGGATGAATCTCCTTGATGGATCCCCTTGTATGGACCGCTTTGGATGGTCTCTCTTGCATGCCACTAGAATGGATCCCTTTGGGTAAATGCTCCTTGGATGGACTCCCATTGATGGATCCCCCTTGAGTGGATCCCCTTGGATGACTCCCCTAGGCTGGACCCCTTTGAATGAGCTTCCTTGGGTGAATGGCACTAGACAGATGCCCTGGGATGGACCTCCACCTGGGTTAGTCCCTTATGGATGGATCCCCCAGCTGGATCCCCTTGGATGGATCCTCCTTGGTCAGTAGCCCCCCAGCCTTGCCCCCTGGCCCTGTCACCCCAAACCTGGTAGCCCCGGATGATGCCATTGTGGGCCTCAGGAGGAGGTGGCTCCCAGCTCACGACCACGGTGCCGTTCCCCGTCTCAGCCTGGCGCACGGCGACGTGCTGGGGTGCTGCGCTGGGCACTGCCGGGACAGGGGTGCTGAGACCTCTGGGACCCCCAACAACCTCCCTATCATCCACTCAGGCATCCCTGGGGAACATGCAGCCCACCTTCCTCAGGTATCCAGAGGTGCCTGCTGTTGCTGTCCAAGCCCTGGGTCCCTCCAGTGTAGGGTCGGACCTTGAACTCGTACTTGTAGCCCCTGCGGAGTGCAGGGATGATGGTGCTGAGCTCCCTGCCGGCATCGTGTTGGACCCAGGGGGTGGTGGCTGGGAGCAGGCTGCGGTACTGTACCATGTAGCCCACCGGCACCGGCACCGGCATCAGCATCTAAAGGGGATGGGAAGGGTTCCGAGTCATGGTGGGACATGGGTATGTGTCTCCAGGCTCATCCCTGTGTCCCATCCCACGCTCTCCACTGGGAACATTCTGGCCCCACACTGACCCGCCAGCGGAGCCGGACAGCAGCAGTGGGCAGCGCCGTGCCGTTGTCCAGGTGCAGCCGCACAGCCAGCAGGTCCCGTGGTGTCATGTCCCTCCGGCCTGTTGGCAGCTGATCTGCGGGGCAGAGGGAGGAAGGTATTAGCAGATATTACAGATACCTGTTCCTGATGTCTCCCTAGATGGATCCACTCAGGTGTACCCCTTGGGTGGACCCCTTTGGACAAGCATTTTTGATGGGTCTGTCTTGGATGGATTCATCTTGTATGGACCTCTTGGATGGGCCCCCTTTGGTATGTTCCCTTTGAGGACATGGGATGGGCCCCCATGATGCACCCCTGTTGATGTGTACCTCTTAGATGGACCCCTTAGATGGATAGCTCTTGTTCTGTCCCCTTTAATTGACCCCCATCTTGGACAGAGCCCCTTCAAGGGATCCTCTCGTAGGAGCCAGTATGGCTGGATCGCCTTTAGGTGGGGTCTCTTGAACGGATCCCCTTGGATGGACTCCCACCTTGATGCATCCCCTTAGGTTGATCCCCTTACATGGACCTGCTTGGATGGAGCCCTTAGGCGGATCCTGTTGGATGGATGCTTCTAAAGATGGACCCCCTTTTGGAAGTGCTCCCTTTGAATGGATCCCCTTAGATGACTCAGCTGGATGGACCCTTTTTTGATGGACTCCCCTTGAATGACCCCCTTGGGTGAACCCCATCAGACGGACCCCCAGATGACCCGGGGTGCCTCTGAAGTCCCACCACTGACCCTCCACGTGGAGGAGGGCGGTGGCGGCGGCCGTGCCCAGCTGGCTCTGTGCTGTGCACACGTAGGTGCCGGCGTCGGCGGCTGTCACGGCGTAGAGGCGCAAAGTGTGCTCCCGGTCCACCTCGTGCCTGCAGGTCACCAGCTCTCCGTCAGCTCTGTCCCTTCCCAGGGACTGGACACCTCCCACCTGCCATCACGTACCGGCCCCAGGGCAGGTCCCCGCGCTCCTTGTGCCACTGCACCCGAGGTGCTGGGTCACCCTGGGCGCTGCAGCCCAGCTCCACGGTGCTGCCGGTCACGGCCACTGTGTCGCTCGGGTGCCGCACAATGGTCGGCTTCTCTGCAGGGTGACATCGAGGATGTGGCACCATGGCTGGGCGTGACGTGACCACCACCCACAGGAGCCCCTTGGCTTACCCAGGACGGAGACGCGGGCGCCCCGGCTCTCCCTCTTGCCTGCCGCATTGGCCGCCACGCAGATGTAGAGCCCGGAGTCGCTCCGCTGCGCTGGTGCCACCCTCAGCTTCCCGTTGGTGACCACATACCTGTCACCCACCAAGTCCAAGGTCACCCCATCCTTCTTCCAGGTGACACGGGGCTCGGGGTGCCCCGAGGGGGGAACGCAGTCCAGCTCCAACGCTTGTCCCGCGGTGGTCACCAGATCCCCCGGCTGCAGGCGGAAGTTGTCCCGCAGCACTGCCGTGGGGAGGGCACACCATGGATGGGGGGAAAGGATTTTCTTGGGGTTCTCACACCCGCACAGCATGGATGGGGGGGCAGGATTTTCTTGGGGTCCTCCCACCCACATGACCCCCACCGGGTGTCCTTACCGGCCAGAATTTGTGGTGCCGTGGCCGTGCTGGGGGGGTGGCAGCCTGTGGGGTGACAAGGAGGCAGGAGGATGCCGGTGGGTGCCCCAGGCGGGCACAGTCACAGGCGCAGGGTGGGCAGAGGGCAGAGTTAAGGGGATTTTGCCCCTCCATGGGCTGAACTCACCTCCGCGGTGCAGAGCAGCGAGGCAGAGCCCCAGGCCCAGCGCCGTCGCCCAGCCGCCCGCCATGCCGGCCCCAGCCAGCCTTCCCGCTTCCTCCCAAAATCCCAGTCCCTCCCTGTCAGCACCGGCCGGATCTGCCTCCGGATGGGGGGGATACAATAGCCGGATGTGGGGGCCGGGAAATGCCGAGGGGAGGAGGGAGGCAGGTTGTGGTGAAGGAAAACAGCTCAGCCATGTTGTGGGGGCGTCTGGGCACAGTGGCACTGGCAGCACCTGGAGACAGTAGGGCTGGGGATACCAGCAGTTAATTAATTTAATTAGTCAGAATAAATTACCCCCATCCTCTGCCATGTTCAGAAGAAGACAAATTAAGAAGAATTGAGCTCTCAGGGGAGGACACCATCAGTAGGGACCAGAGTGAACAGTCCAGGATCTCCCAGGCTCTTCAAGATGAAACTTGAGTGCTAGCCAGGTGCATCGGGCTCGTGTGGTCTCAGCTGTCCCCCACCTCTCATGTGTCTCCCCCATCCCTAGGAGGGGCCCTGTTCCACAAAGATACCCAAGGGTGCTGCCACTGGCCGGGTAGTATGTTTAGTTTATTGGTTAGTAGTGCACCTCGAGCACTCCAGGGTGCCCCGGCACCCACCCTGGGTGCCCCAGAGCCCGGCTCGCTTGGCCGGCTGCTCTCTGCTTTTCATGCTAAACCTATTTCCTGGGAAGGCCTGTGGGGGGGAGGTGACACCGTGCGCCCCAAAACCGGGGATATTTTCACAGAAAACGCTGGTACAGCAGAGGGGCAGTGCTTGGGCCAGGCTTCCAGCCTGCATTTAGGGAACGGTGCAGCCGGGGAACTGGGGGGGCAGGAAGGAGCCCCCGTTTTTAGGCCATCTTTGTGCATGTGTGTGCTTGGGCGAGGTTGTGTGCCAGTGCATGCCCTGCTCCACGCATGGAGGTGCCATGGCAGGCGGGCACGGTGCTCTTTGACACGCGTGTGCACGTGCAGTGGCTGAGCGTGCCATGCATGTGCTCCCCTGTGTGCTCCTGCAGCTCTGAGCACACTCAGCTGCACGCATTGTGCACAAACACCTTTCCATGCATGCCAAGCACACTTGGCAGCTGCTCCGTGAGAGTGCTGCATGCAGCCTCTCTCCTCACGCTCTTTGCACACTCGCCGCATTCTCCATGCAAATCCCACGTGCATGCTCTCTCCACATACTCCATGTGCATTCTGCACACACTGTTTCTGCACACTCATGGTCTCTGCATGCTCTGTGCGTGCTCAGAGAGCACGCCCAGTGCTGGCATGCCTGGAAATGCTGCACATGGTCCTACCTGCCCACTCCATTCCATGCACGCTCCGCTCACACTCCGTGCAGTCTCCGCTGCATGCTCCGTGTGTGTTCCTTGTATGTGCTCCACACGCTCTCTTGCACACTCTGGGCATCCTCTCCCTGCACACTGCGTGCACACTCGCTGCCCACCCTCGTGCCTGCCCCTGTGCACCCCATGTGAGCGCTCTGTGTGCTCTCCTGCACGCTCCACGCACTCTCTGCCCGTGCACTGCCTGCACGCTCTCTCTGCATGCTCCATGCACACCCTCCTGCGTGCTCTCTGTGCACTGCTCGCATGTTCACTCTGCACACATGTGTGCTTCCTGCACGCTCCCTGCGCACTCATCCCGGCGAGAAAGCCATTAAAGCGACGCCCCAGGAAGACAGGGGACGGAAGAGGGGAGCTCCAGGTGGGATCAATAGGAAATTAGTGACTTTACGCCGAGTGGAATGATGCCCAGTGGCGGAAGCGGGGCCGTGCCAGTGTCCCCGCTTGTTGCACGGCGCCGCCAAAGCGCGCACAGTCCCCCTGCTCAGGCGCTGATCTCCACGGCGTTGGCCTCCTCCTGCTCCCGGATGACATGGACGCCCGCAGTCCGCAGCAGCCGCGGAGCGCCGCGGGAGCGTGCTGGCGAACCCGGTGGTGACCTGTGGGTCCGCGTGGAGGCAGGGGAGCGGGCTGGTGAGCGATGGTAACGACGAGTCGAACGCCCCACCGGTCCTGGTGAGCGACCGGCTGCTGGTACTGGAGAGCTGGTGTAACCCGGTTCGACTGTGCCGCGGGGCTCAGGTGAATCCTCCTCTGCCTCCGGCGAGTCCTGCCAGAAGCCAACAGTGGATGAGTGTGGAATGTGTGTGAGACCCTGTGCTGGAATGCTACCAGCGCTACCGGCTGCTCACCTTATCCTTGAGGATGTACAAGGCCACTGGGTTTTTGCGCTCGTGGTCGCCGCTCCGTGGGATGCCCTCGGCTGCATGGAAGCAAGGTGTTGCTTGCAGTGCCAGCGGCACTGGTGGTCCCCCAACCCGCCACAGCCATGCCAAGGAGGGCACTCACCCTCGTGCTTCAGGCGCTCCTCATCCTGCTCGGTGTAATCAGAGGTCGCTTGTGTCTCCGCTTGTCGCTTCTCCCTGGGAAGGGAGAGGGGATGGGGCAGCACCGACATCGCGGTGGGGGCAGTGGGGGGGCTGCTCAGCCAGGGAAGGGCCCATTGCTGTTGGGAGGGAGAGATGGGATGGGGTGGAATGGAAGGAGGTAGAAGGGGGCAGGATGGAATGGGACAAGATGGGATGGAATGAGATATGATCAGATGGAATAGAATAGAACGCAACGGGAAAAATGGATCAAGGTGGGATGGCATGGGATGGGATGGTGTGGGACAGGACAGAAAAGTCATAGGATGAGATGGGTAGAGACGGGATGGGATGGGTCAGGATGTGATGGGAAGAGATAGGATGGGATGGGACAGGACATATGAGTCAAGGCAGATTGGGATGAAGTATGATGTGATGGGACAGGACAAGATAAGATGGGAAGAGATGAGACAGGACAAAACAGGATGGGACAAGACAGGATGACCCCCTTTGGCTCCCACATTACCCCCAGCCGTACTTCTTGGAGGGTTTCCAGCAGGCACAAACTGTCACCAGGGTGACGAGAAGGAAGATGCCTCCTGTGGACAGGATGATGTAGAGAGAGCTCCGGCCTGGAGGAGAGGAATGAGGAGGGACAACCCCTCCAAAATTTTAGCTGGAAGCATCTGCAAGGGATGAATAACCCTAGAGGTGCAAGAGGGGGAACAGGTGGCTTACGGTAGACAGTGAGTTTCACGGGGACACTGCGGCCGTGGCTGATGGGGTTCTCCACCAGGCAACTGTAGACGTCATCGTCAGCCATGAGGACGCGGGTGATGGTGAGGATCTTCTGGTCAGGGGAGAGGAGCAGGCGGGAGTCATTGCTCAGCGGCCGCCCGTCCTTCAGCCAGGTGTAGGTGGGTTTGGTGCCATTCTCGTGTGAGCAGTTGAGGGTGAAGAACTCGCTGAGTTCCAGCACCGTTGAGGAGGCCACCAGCACTTGTGGCTTCGAGATGGGAACTGCGGATGAGTAGAGAAGCCATGGTGACACCGTGTCTCAGGGGACAGTTGGGCCCAGGAGACAGGAAGGGCCGCATCAAAACCCCACCAGGGATGCAGCTTGGCTGTGTGAGGTGGTCGAAACCCCCAAAACCACCTCCCACTTGGAGAAAACCCCCCTGAAAAGTGGTCAGGGAAGACATCCCAGGAAACTCAAATCTCCATGGGATGTCCCTCTTGCCCTTACTGTCTACAGTGAGGTTGATGGTCTTCTCGCCGGTGAAGGTGTCATCGGTGATGGACACCTCCACCTCGTAGGCGCCTTCATCAGCCAGCTGCAAGGGGCTGATGAGCAGCGAGCCGTTCTCCAGCACCCGGATGCGGTCGCGGTAGTCGGGCCGTAGGTTGCCAATGATCTCGGTGCCGATGGACTGGACAACGGTGACAGGTTTGTCCCTCTTCAGCTGCCACTTGACCACCGGCTTGTCGGCGCTGGCGCTGGCGTAGCGCACCGACAGCAGCGCCGCCTTGCCTGCCGTGCCGCGGACCAGCGGCGTGGGGCTGGTGATGTTCACTCCTGCCAGCAGACCTTGGGGCGGACAGACACACCTTGGGGGATGCTGAGCATGGAGAAAACTGGGGAACCCCCTTCCAGAGCACCCCCAACATGCCCAGCCTGTTTCCATGACCTTTGCAAAGGTGCACATGTTGCCCCAGCAATGCACGAGGGGTGGGAGCCCTCCTGAACACGGGTCAGTGCAACATACTACCAAAATAACAGAACCACCCCCAACATTGCTTCGGGCATGGGAGGTGGGTCAATGTAACTCTCTGCAAAGATGCATTACTGACCCCTAAACTTTATCAGGGGGTGGGAGTGGTCCTGCTGTCAGGTCAATGTGACCAACCCTCTGCAAAAATTTCTATATCACCCCAAAAACGCAGTGGGGAGTGCTCCTTAGCAAATATGCACACATCACTCCATAAAATGCAGGGGGGTGGGAGGTGGGTCGATGCAACCCTTGGCAAAGATGTATCATCACCCCCCAAAAACTGTATGGGGCTGAGAGCCCCTAGTGTCCAGATCAATGCTGTGCCTTGCAAAGATGCCTTAATCCCCCCAGCAATGATGGGGGGAGGATTTTGCATCCCACTGCCACCCCCACTGAATGCTACTGTCCAGACAAAGCCCCCCTCAGATGCAAAACTGCATCACGGGGGGCAGTGCACGTGCATCGCTCCTCGTCGCTGGTTTCTAGCCAAAAAAAAAAGGCAGGGAAAAGTGGAAAAACATGGGTTTTGAGGGAGGGGCCTCCCCAAAACAACCTCTCTCCCTGAAATACCTTAGCTCCATCCCCCTCTTGCCATCCCAGGGGTCCTGGCTATGAACCCCCTATCCAGATGCCGTCATCCAACGGCAAACAAACCCCATATTGAGGAGGAGGGGAGAGTGGGAAAACCAGCTGGGGAGGGCGAAGCAGGAGCAAGAAAGGCCTTAAACAAGCCCGAAAAGTCATGGGACCTATTGGTATGCAGTGCTCGTCCCTCCATCCTCCTCGGGAGCGCCACACTCGCCCCGCAAACATGCCCTGACTCACCGAATTTAGGGCATCCCCCATAGGGAAAACCCAGACACGGGATGGCGATGTGGCCTTTAATGCATCCTTGCCCCCTCTACACCTCCAAATCACTGCTCTTTAACTGTTTCTTCCCTTTTTTAACCCAATTCCTAGTTTTTTCTCCACTCTGGATAATAAATTTGGGAATTAATTAATAAATCAGGAAACATTCCCATTTCCTACAGTATCCTTTGGCTTAGGGATGCAGATCTCCCAGACTGTGCTGATGGCTTCTGTTGAAAAAAACCCACCAAAAATCCTCATTTCCTGGCTATTTCATGCAGTAAATTCTTATTTCTTTGCAAAAAGCATCACAGCATTTTTGGGGTGCCCTGGCTGCAGCCCTGGGGCTTTTTTTAAAGTCTAAATAAAAGCCGGCGATGAACTCAGCTTGTTTTGCTTCGCATCCATCGTCCTCATCTGGAGGGAAATGGGGCCTCCCCAGGGCTGCTTTTGAGTCCAAACTTTGGTAAAATTGGGCAAAATTGTTGCAGGTGATATTCTTTGTTACCGGATGTGGGATGGGGTGGTTTGGGGTTCATTGAACCCCAAGATGTGAGGATTTAGGGAATAAATAATGGAGGAAACCAGAGTTGCAACGGTATGCGGCAAACCTAGAAATGGGGTGAAAAATGAGTTTTTTAGGAAAGCAGAAGGATGGGCAAGAAAATAGATTTGGAGATGTTGAAAAATGAGGAAAAAAGGGGTTTGGGAGAAGACAAAAAATTTGGGGAGAAGCTTGGGATGGGGGTGGTGCCAAATCCACCCCCCCATCAGGACCCGTTTGGCTCCAGAAAGTGTTTTCCCCAGTTTTATTCCCAATTTCACCCCCTTTTTCGTGCCTCCCAAGCACAGGGTATGTTCCACAGCACAGCAAATCACCTCAGCAGCCCTCCACCCCTCCACTAGGTATTGGTATCATCACCCCCCCGGCCCTCAACCTCCATCTGGATACCCCCCAGACCCCATGGAAAAATGGGAAAACCGTGGAAAAATGGGACATCTCCCTACCTGCGTGCAGAGCCAGAAGCCAGGTCACCGGCAGCAAGCAGGGGGGAGCGGGGTGGCCCCGCGGGGCGGCCGGCGCTCCCCACATTTCGGGCAGGCTCGCCCCCCGAATCGCTCCGCTTCCCCACTCCGGGCACGTCCCTCGGAGCTCCCGGCTTGGCGCTTCGCCCGGCTAATTTATTTTTTTCCCTTCTTCTTCTTCTTTTTTTTTTTTTTTTTTTTTTGTTCTTGCCTTTCTCAATAGAGCCCTGTGTCTTGGTGGCTTTCGCCTCCCCAGCGGCCTCAAGCTGACATTTATTTGAGGAAAAAACACTCAGATTTGCAATTTTCCCCCTGTTACGGACCCTCAGTTCCATGTTTTCCCTGTTCCGGGGGCACACTCGAGGTTGGGGGCATCACCCCACCGAGCCCAAATAAGGTTTGCTGTCCCCTCTGCGGACAATCCAATGAGATTTAGGGCTGTGGACATCCATTAAGTTGGGATTTTCCTTTAGGGGGGCATTTTTTAAAGCTAGACCCCCACCCCAAAGGAGCTCCCCCCCTTTTTTTTCTTCTCTTCCCAGGCTCTAAAACGAAGCTGCGGTCACATTCAGGCTTCGTTCCAACTCCGATGCCAATTAGCACTGGTTTCCCGGGCATCGCTGAATAGGGCAGCGGGACGTGGGGCAGGATGCCCGGAGCCACTTCCCACCCCCCCTCTGAGATCTGCCAAGCTCATCACCCCCATGAGCCACCGCCCGCCCCCACCTGGAGGCTCCCTGGTCCCTAAAAAGGGGTCGAGACGTGTCCCAGAGAGAGGGAGATGCTTTGGGGGAGAGTTTCAGAGGGGTACACGTTATGGTGGGATGGTACAGGGAGGGTTTGGGGGAGACTTTTGGAAGGACACTAGAGGGAGGTACTACAGGGAGGATTTGGGGGATGCTACAGGAAAGTGCTTTGAGGGACTTTTGGGGGGACATTAAGGGAAGCCGACTCGTGAGGAAGATACTTCGGGGGATAAATATATACAAATCCCTATATATATGTATATGTACATATAGGGAGATGCTTTGGGGGTGCTCTGGGGGGATGCTGGGTGGAGATGTGGAAGGGTGGTCCAGGGGTGGTGGGTAACTACAGGGACATTCGGGGGGCGGCTTTCAGGGTGATGTTCTGCCCGGGGGAGCTCCCGGTATGCTCGCGGGAGCAATCCCCACCCAGGCCGCCTCCCCATTCCCTTTTCCAGCGGGGGCGGGACTCGAACCGGCGGCCCCGGGCACGCGGCGGGGCGGGGCCGAGGGGCGGAAGTGGCGCCGCGATTCAAAGCGCCGGGGGAGGCGGAAGCGGCGGTTGGTGCGGCCGGGGGGGGGTTGGGGCGTCCTGGGGACGTTATGGGGGGTTGAAGTGCAGAGTCCTACGGAGGAGGTTGGGAGGGGATAGGGGAGTGGGCACCCGAGGCCATGGAGGGGCCAGGGGAGGGATGGGAAGATGAGGGTGCGGGGGTACAG
>NW_020955754.1:200788-240347 GCF_003031625.1 Empidonax traillii | reverse complement strand
AGGAGGTGCCGGTTGGGATGGGGGGGACAGCGGGGTGGGGGGTAAAGGGAGGACTCGGCCACGGAGGACTGGGGGTTCTGGGGAGGCCGGAGCTGAAGGTGGGGTTGGATAACTTGGAGGGGGGACAGTGGGGAGAGGGGGTGCGGTAATGGGGGGACCCAGGGAGGGGGGTGCACATGGGGTGTAGGAGGCACCCATGAGGGGCGGAGGGTCTGTGTGAGGGGGGCTGAAGGTGGGGCTGGATAACTGTGGGGGCAGTGGGGAGAGGGGGGGATTCAGTGAGGGGTGGAGGGGGCACTCCCCCCTGAAGAGCAGAGGGTCTGTGTGGAGGGAGCTTTGAGTGGGGTGCCCCGGGGCTGGAGGGCTGTGGAGGGCACTGGGGGTGCCCCGGGGCTGGAGGGCTGTGGAGGGCACTGGGGGTGCCCTGGGGCTGAGGGGCTCTGGGGCAGGTTGGAGTGCCCAGGGAGCCCACCCTCACCTCCGTTTGCCCCTTCCCTTCCCCAGGTGCCGGGATGGTGCCCCCCTGGAAGGAGCAGCGCCGGGGGGCCGGGGAGGCCCCGGGGGGACCCCAGGCGAGACCCCCGCGGCGGAGCTGGCGGGTGCTGGCCGAGAGGAACCAGAGCGCGGCCCCCGTGGGCGTGTGGGTGGAGAGTGCCCCGGGACAGCCCGAGCAGAGCCCGGCCTTCGTGAGTGCACCCAAGGCACCGTCTGCCGGGGCGGCTCCGACCTTGCAAATATGCCAGTAAAACCCACAGAGCTAAAACTGAACTTTTTCACAGCCTGAAGGTGGCCAGGGATGTGTCTCCTGAAAATAGTAATTTATTTTAGTGATTTTTAGTGGGGTCAGAAGCTGCCATGGTGCCTATCCACGTAGCCTGGCCTCCCCTTTGCACAAGCCCACAGCATCTCTCCAAGTTGATTCCCCTCCAATAAACTGTGGTTTTGGGGGAAAAACGCATCAGTTTTAAACATCAGTCAGGTGGGGAACCCAGCCAGTGCAGGTCTTTGCCTTCCCACTCATGCCTGAAGGATGTTGTTGAACTGAGATTTTATTCTGTGCTGCTGATTTAAAAAAAATATATATACTGAATGTTTCAGGGTCTGCAGCCAATCTCAGCCGTACCCCATTAGAAACACTTAAGGAAATCTTTATGGATGCTTATCTCAGGGATTTCTGCTTTGAGGGTTATTCTAAGAGGACTAAAAGTGCATTAAATATCGGATGATGAGTTCAGTCCCCTGTAATTAATGTCTGAACGTTACAGAAGCTCCTGCCCTTTTGAGATGATTTATTTTTATATTGTAATTTAAATCCTGAAAGGTTGGGATAATATATGGAAATGAATCATCTCCATATTCCACGGAACTTCCATCTTGGCACTGTGAAAGTTCTGGGGGAGCTGAATTCTTCCTGAGAGCTTTGGGGTGCCAGGATATTCCCAGGGCCCCCCAGGTGGGGCTTTTAGGGGTGGATGAAGCTGCCCAGGGTTATCTGAGCTTATTTAATACTTTTAATTGCATTAATGCCTCCTGCATCAGAGTTGCTGATGAGGTGGGCAGTGGGTGAACTGGTGCTGGGCTTTTCCCTGGAGCTCTGGCTTGGTTTCTTCCATAACAGTGCAGATTTCTCCCCATCTTGGAGCTTTGTTGGGTTGTGCTAACCCTGATGTGCTGCTGGGACTGTTGCAAGTTTATCTTCAGTCTCACCCTTTTCCTCCATCCCTTCACTCTCTGGTTTCTCTTGCTGTAGTGGCAGCCAGGAGAGTGATGCCATTGGTCTTTAAGCCACGGTGGTGTTGCAGAGTTGCTTGGCAGGATTGCAAGGAGAAAAAAATGGGTTTTTGGGGGGTTTTCAGGTCATTGCTGGTAATCTTTCAGATGGTAGAAATATTCTGGAGCAGTGCTGTGCTCTGTGAACTGCTTCCCTAATGTGCTTCCAGCCTTGCAGAGTATTAACAGAATTGGGAGCTGGCCTGTTCCTTTTGGATCCAGGCTTTGGGTATTTGAGCATCCTTTCATGGGAGCAGGAGTTGGGAGCTGCTTCATTCTTTCCAAGTGTGTTGCAGGGACAGTCCTTTCTTTCCAGGTGTGTTGCAGGGAGGCAAGGCAGAGGTGTGCATGCTCTGCAATTGTCTGGTCGGACTCAATCCAGCCTATAATAATCCAGTAGACATTCTCCACGCTGTTTTTCCACAGATTATGAAACAAAACATGAAATTCGCTCTGGGCGCTGCTTGTCTACCTGGTTGCTGCAAGTGGGGGAAAAGGGGATACAGGGATACGAGCTGCTCTGATGTAGCAAAAACCACGTGGAATCTGCTTCTACCTCTTGCAGGCTTCAGTATTCGAGGTGGAGGAGGAGCTGAAGGAGCAGCAGCGGCAGAAGGCAGCCAAGCTGAGGAGGTTCCAGGGCGAGGTGAGGCAGCGGGTGAATCGGCAGGTCAGGATGCGCCGGCGGCAGGAGCTGCAGAAGTCCCACGAAGCGGTAAGCGGAGCTCTGTCAGGAGAAACTCCTCCAAAACCCAACATAGACTGGGAAAAATCCTAACACTGGAGCACAAGTCAAGGTGTTGATGAAAAAATCTGAGGTGCCAGACCCTGGGTGGCAAATGGTGTCCTGGCAGGCTGAGTTAGCATGACACCTCTGCTGGTGCTGAAGGTGCTTGAAGCCTCCCCACAGAAAGTTCACTGGCTCCCTTGGGCAGCAGCAGAACAGAATCCCAGAGCCCTGTGTGGAATTGTCTGGAGTTAAAAAGCATCCAGGCAAGAGCTGAGAATGATGTGAACGTCTCCTGGCTGTGTTTGAAGCAAAACAGCTTTTCTGCTGTGTCTTTTCCAATCCATTTTCCAAAGCAGCCAAATAGTTTTCAAGCAACACTATCTTGCTGTCTCCAAATTCCCCATTCCCCTATGGGCTTGTTTTGGATTATCCCATGAATATGTTTAATTCTTTCTACTCTCAAACAAGTGCCGAGAAGACTTGCCAGAATCTGACTGTGGCACAGAAGGGAATGCACTGAAATGTCACCGGCTTTGGCTGCCCCTGGGGTGTTTGGGCTGTTTCCATGGCTGAGTGGGGATGTCCTCATGTAACTCCGCAAGCTCCAAGCGGGAAGCCTGCAAATGCCCCCGGCCTCCGAGAGCCCGATGGTTCTTTGTGCTCTCTCAGCATGGAGAGCCAAAACCTCCTTCCCAAGAAACGCCATCTGTGGGTGGTGAAATGTCACCAAGGTTGACGTCCTTGCAGGTGATGGTTGGAGATCCCACGTGGCTTTTTCCCGGCAGGCGGAGCGGGAGAGCTGTGCTGCCGTGCAGTACTGGACCTCCTGGAGGAACGCGTGCCCCTTCCGGAGCCACCGCCCTCCCATCATCTGTGGCCCCGGTGCTGGCTCCAGCCCGGCCCCGTGGGGGGGGACACACGGAGAGCCATTCCAGCAGCAAGCTGCCGAGGTGAGCCGTGCCCCTCCTGCCTTCCCAGCCCTGCTTCAGCACTGGGTCCTCGGCATTTGATTTGGAGAAAAGGCAATATTTCTTTTTTCCTTTACAGCACGTCCCTAGTATTTGAGTTTTAGTATTGAATGAAATATTAACTCCCACTTTCACCCTGAATGTTGCTCCTCAGAGCATCCAGCTGGGTCACAGGTGCCTCCTCCGTGGATGCGGGAGCTGAACTCGTCCTCCTGCTCAGAGGCACAGCCGTGTCCTGACGCAGAGGTGGCACTAGGTGGTGCCAGCTCATTGCAGCTTGTCTCCTGCAGACCAAAATCTGGGAAAGCCTGCCTTGAGGACTGTTTTAACCTTTTTTAAATAGAGATGCTTCTGCTACGTTTGGTGGTTTATAAAGCCTGTGTGCTCACCTAGGAGTTGGAGTTATTCCAGTTGAAGCACTGCAGGGTGGATTCCAGTTGATAGGTAGAAAATCACTTCTGGCTGGACACCAAGCAGAAAAAGTGGGGATCTGGCATCTCAGCAGCATATTTTGTGAGTGCTGAGTTCAGCACCTTGGGGCAGCTCTGAAAGACCTCTGGGTGATTGTGTTGTTGGGTCATGCCACTTTGACCGAGCCCCTCGGCTGGAGCAGAGGAACTGGGAGATCCCTGTGTGCTGCTGACCTTGTGCTGTGCTGTTTCCCTCCCCTGTGGCCGCAGCTCAGCAGGGCCGTGAGGCAGGTGCGGCGCAGGCTGGCGTCCCGCAGGACCGTGTCCCCTGGGGCCGAGCCCCCCGAGCTCCCCGGCGGCAGCTGGAGGCGGGAGGTGAGCGAGGGCTGCCTGGGCTGGGGGGACAGAAATCGCCTTGCAAACTGTTTGGCTCTAATTAGGAAGTCCAAAGCATAACTCAGGGAGTTTCACCAGCAGGAATGGAATAAACTGTGCTTTCCTGACCCACTGGATGAGTAGCCCATGGATTTCGGTGGCCTGAGGGTTCTGTTTCTCTGCCCTTGCTGCCTTTCAGAGAAGGCAGCAGGATAAAGTGGGTGAAAACGTCTCTGAGATAAACACGGAGACAAGAATTCAAAAAAGGCTTTTAAAGGCTTGTGATCTGAGATTGTGATCTGGGTATTTGGGAGGCATGTGACGACCAGCTCTCCCCTCAGGTGCCTTTATTTCTTTAACAAACCTCAACAACTCTTTGCCTTGCATCAATCCCTTGTTTTGTGTGGGTGGCAAGGATCTGGAGTGTTTCCCTCACCCGGGGCTGTCTTCTGCTAGAGAATCGTTGGCGTGCAGCTGCTTTCTTTGAAGCAGTGCACAGGAGGTCAGTCCCACATTTTGTTGTTCTGGATTTCATCCTGCTTTTGCTCCTTCAGTTCTCAAGAACAACTTTGTGTTGCAGCTATTATCCCGTTCTCTATGCCAAGACCTTTCTCAAACCGACGTACTTTGGAGAACACCAGCAGCAGCCCAGCCTGGTGTTTTCACTTATTGCCTCTGTAGCCAGTTTCCTGCCCATCCTGCAATTCTTCATTCCCATCTCTTTCTCAGGTTCACCAAAGGTGAAGTAGATCTTGGCTGATTATCTAGAAAATATCTTTTATGTAAGGACTGGTCTGGCTCTTCCTCCTCTGTGTACTCTTGGATTTCTGTGTGCTCTTGGGTGTCTGATGAAGTCAGCTCTGCAAACAGGACTTGGATAAACATGGTAATTATGGGCTCAAAAACCTTGTTACCTGTTTCCCACACCAAACGTCCCTCCTGTTGAAGCCCTCAATGCATTCAGGGAGTTGGAGTGATTCATGACTTCACTATTAGCAGCACTAAAGCTTCACATAAATAACAGAGCCACTGCCCCGGGGAGCCAGAGGGTTACAGGAGATCTGTGGGAGTCCTGGGCAAGTCATCCACAACAGTGAGAAACACTGGGAGGGATTTAGGACCATCCTCCCATCCCAGCCTCACTGCAGCTACAGTAAATCTACATAAGGAAGTTTAACAGCTTCCCTGGGTGATTTATTCTAGGAGGAATATACTGATTTATTGCACTGCTCTGTTTTATTACTCCAAAGTAGCTGAGGAGAAAAAAGCTGTAATATTATCTGGATCTGTCTCCCTTTATGAAGGTTTGGCATGTTCCCACCTAGACAGGACAGCAGTGTGTTGTTCCCTTCTGTTCAGGTGCAAAAGGCTGCCATGCACATAACCAGGGACTCAACACCCTTGGTCTCTGTTTTTGTCCTCCCTGGATTTCCTTGTGCTGTGTATTCAAGCTCATTTCTTTGGTTTGAACCCAAGGGTTTTCCACCCAATACTTCTGCAACTGCAGGTGGGGTCAGTAGTTTAATCAAGAGGCTTCTTTCTTCCCTCATCCAGGCTGATAATGAAATCATGGAGCAGAGCCCATCTAGCTCTTACCCTATTTCTGTGCAGTGAACTCCTGAGAGCAAATCTGGGCTGTGTTTTTTAATCAGTTCTGCACCTCCCATGTCAGACTTCCATCTAACAGGTTTGGCTTTACCCCAGTGTTGAATTAGGCCACGTCAAGAGCTCAGCTGAATCCCAGAGTCTTCTGTTGCTCTTTGCCTGAGGCCTCCTTCTTCTATGGTAGGAGAAATGTAGCCCAGCCTGACCTGACTTGCTCTTGACAAATTTATGATGGTTGCTGCTTATCTTGTTTTCTTGGGGCTTACAGGCAGTTTGCAAGGTGATTTCCTCTTGTTTTTCCAAAAGTCACAGTTAAACTCTTCAGGCTAAAACCTTCTATTTAGTGTTTCCTTTTCCCCTCCTCTAAGTAAAGAGAGACACTCCTTGTGCCCTTTTCTGATAATCCAGACCTCCACAGATTTCAAGGAGCTGTTCCCACTTTGGCTGCCACTCCTGGCAGTGGCCCAGGGCAGGTCCTGCCTCCTTAAAAACCTCAGCTTCTAGGAATGACCTGGTTCTTCCCAATAATAGTACCAGCATTTTTCTCCCTGCTTCTAGCTCAGAGCAAGCCTTTGGCTGAAATGTCTTTTTTCCTTCAGCCCTTTTTTTTCTGCATTTTTCTTCTCATTTTTTCATCTTCCCTCTAAAGTGTTCCCTCTAAAGTGTTGTGATCAATAATCCACGTTCCTAAAATCATTGTTCTTTCTCTCCCCAAGAAATTTCTTTTCAGGTCAAAAGTATCCAAAGAGTTAATTCCTTGCTTTCCCAAGCAGAGACTGACCTGGTAATCACCTGGAAATTACCTGTGTGGTGTTCCAGGTCATCCTGTTCACCCAGCCTTTGTCCTCAGGGTTTGGTGAACTATTGTAGCTCCCCAGCATGGCAGCACCCAAATTCTTTTCCCAGTGTCTCATTCCACGAAGTTGGTGGGTTTTTTCCCCACAGTTTCATGTCTTTCTACCTTGAGGGCTCCAGAGCCATCTTCCAAGGCAATAACCCTTCCCTTCTGTTTCCTTGTCCGCACCAAAGCAGCTCTTCTGTGTCACATTTCTGTCATGATGGGGTTGATAGGGTAATTCCTGTGCCTATCAAATAATTCCACATTCAGACTGACTCCAGGCTGTCCTCTGTCCTTCCTGTAAAGCAGCAGAGCCATCTCAAGGGATTCTTGGCATGACCTGCTCTCCTGCTGATCCATCCTCTCCTTCTGCCACCAGTCCTTCTCTTCCCTTCCCACCATGCTGAAGGAAGAAAAAAAAACAAAGGGAAAAAAATTTATCCTGGCTCCAAGCTTGCTTCTGGCACTTTGATTCCTTAGTTTGTAGGAAACAATCTGCTGCCTCTCAAAATATTGTGGATTGCCACTGGGGAGCCTGCCCACTTCCCATCTGAAGGATTATGCTCCATACTCTGGTGTCACTCCAGAAATCCCAGCTCCTTGCCATTGCAAAACAGCGCCTGGAGAGGCCTTTGCCTTCCAGTCACCCCCCCCACGTCTATCCCAGTGCTGCACTTGGGAAGAGCGTAGTCCTACTCATGCTGCTACATTCCTGTTTCCCAGCCCTGGTGCCCGATGGTGCCGCCGAGCACGTGGCGCTGCCAGATCTCAGCCGACTGTCAGCACACGTGCCCTCGTGTTAAAGCTGCTCTGAGGGTGTTGGATTTGCCCTTGGCCCCAAAGCAGCCAGATTTGAATTCCATGTTTACACCCATCTCTTCCCTTCTCCAGAAACCAGAGCCTTGCCTGGCAGCCGCAGTGCCCACAGAGGGTGAGGGCGAGGAGCTGCTGCTGGAGGGACACCACGATCTGCCCGCTGAGCTGCAGGAGCGAGGCACAGCCCCGAGTTGGGCCGGGCAGGACGATGACTTCTACATCAAAATTGAATTTGAAAAAGTAAGACCCGTGCAGGGCTGGTCTTAAGAGGTTCGGATCGCTGGGTTTATTTTGGAGTAGAGCAGTTGCTCCCTCAGGCCTGCTCAGCTCCTAAGCCTGCTGTCGTGCAAGGGGGCTCAGAGCGGTGTCGGAGCTCAGTGAAATCGGCACGGCTGTTTCTTGCTTTCACGGTGCAGCTGTGGCCTCAAAGGGGTTCGATTCCTGCCTGCCTCGTGATGCCGGTTGGCAGCCACCCAGCCGAAATCTGAAGCTGGGAGGCCATGCAGTCGCAGGGTACTTGGAGTCGCGCTCAGCCTGCGCCGGCAGGACCTGGGCCCGCTGCCCTGCTCGGGGGCAGCACAGGGTGGAAGAGATCAAATCGGCCAGAAACCTCCTAGAAAAAGAGGTGTGGGGGGGGAGGGGGAAAGTTTTGTATCAGATGAAGGAGGTGGCTGTGTCAATCCCAGTGCCTCCCGGTGGCAGACACCGCCCTTGGAGGGGTCTGCTGAAGAGGAGCTGATGTTCTTATCGGTCCTTTTGTTTCCAGGCAGCTTTTGTTGAGCATCTGGGGGATGGAAATGGTTTGCTCTGATTACCTGGGGCAGTTGGCAAAGGCTTTATGGTTGTGGCAGCCTGTTCCCAACCTTGGCTGGTGATTAGTCCAGCTTGGAGCAGAAGTACTGGCTGGGCAGATAGTGAGTGGGGGGAGATAGTGGAGGATAGTGGGGTTTACACTGAAGTTTTGGGAGATGTTGGCTGTGGAATTCCCCTGATGCTTTGTTATTTATATTATTGTTTTCACACTTCACAAAGTTCATAATGGAAGTTTGGGAAAGGGAGGTGTGAATCAATATTTAAACTAAACCTCTTCCAGGGGATACCTTTAGAGGTGTTTTGGCAAAGCTTACATGCTCAGGCTCCTGCGTGGAGATGTGACACATCCTGTAGCCAAACTGTACCTGAAGAAAAGCCCATCTCAGGTGGGTCACTCCACTGAGGGCTGTAAGGATCACACAGAGGACTTGCCTCCAGTGAAGAGCATTTTGCTGAGGGAAGATGAGAAATTGACTGTAGTGATGGTGATGCTGCTCCCTTGTGTTGTCCTCCAGGTCTGTGATGGGTCGGTGGAGGACTCGAGCCTGCCTGAGCCTCCCCGGAGGCCACACACTGATTACCACCCTTCCCTCCTGCGCTGGGCTGGTGTTGATGAGGAGGAAACCAGGAAGCAGGTCTGTCCAGGGGAGCCAAGCCCTCCTGGTTTTGTCTGAAAGGGATGGGACTGTCAGGAATGCCGATGGCTCAGATAGGAAGCCTCAGAGCAGCCTTGACGTATGAAAACCCTGCTGGGTTTAGTTTGCCAGCTCAGCCTCATGGTGTCTCAGGTCTTGGGCAAAGCTACCAGATTATTTTTGAAGGTCTCTCGTGACTTAAGTGGAACTCTTCCATACTCCTCCTGTAAAATCTGGGATTTGAATCACACCCAAGGGTTGGAGGGGAAACGGGCTCCATTAATTCTGTGGCTAAAACCAAGGGTTGCTTGCTGTAGTTGCAGGGAGAGCAAGAAGCTGCCAAAAATTGTTAAAAGCAAAACAAAACAAAACCCAAAAAAACCTCAAACAAGCCCAATTTTATCTTGTTTGGACACAAGGCTGGAATATAAAGGTTTCTCTGATTTTGGGATAGTCTCAAGCCCAGCCTGATGCTGAGTGGATGATTTCATGAGGAGAGCTTACAGCCTGTGTCCAGGACACTTTGCTTGTGCTAATCCAGGCATTGCAGAAGGATGATGTTTGTCTTGGATGCCTTAAGTGAGTGACTTTTATTTTCCTGCTTCCTCCTGCTGTGAAGAGGAACACTTCCTTCTCCTTCTGTCACCTTCCTTGCAGCTTACAGCGTAAAACTCTGAACAGTTTTTTGTTCCTTACGAGTATTTTCCAACCAGCTGATCCCAAATCTGGCTGTGGTTTCTCCACGGTGTGACAACAGCTGGGGCTCCTCAGGCTGCTCCTTCCCCCCACCATTCCCTCTCCCCTTCCTTTTATCTCCTTGGCTCTGATCCACCCCAGATAACTGGTTTTGCAGCACTCTCCTCTGCCTGGGTTTTTTCCATCCAGCTTTCTCTACTGGCAACCTAGTGATCCCTCCTCCTCCTCCTTTATCTTCAGCTGTGTTGGGCTCTCCGCTGTGTGAGATGGACAAACTTGGCCCAAAAGCTCTTGGCACTGATGAAGAAAAATTCATGCCTTAAGCTGTTGCGAGTCATGGAGTTTAAACTAGCTCTGTACCTCTGCTGTGGGAGGGCTTTTGGTGTGAGCTTTAGCTAGGAGGTTTCCCTGCCCTTGCTGCTTCGGTGGGATCAGCCAAAGCCCAGACACTAAACCCTCAGTATGCCTGTGGGAGTTGTTCCCTGCAGGGCTCCTGGATTTTCCCTAGCAGTGGTTTTGCCACCTCTGTGTAGCAGATCCAGCTTGGTGTTGCATATTCAATTTTGTGGGGAGATACAGGATTCCAGTGAGCCATAGGGGAGCACCAGTCCCCAGATGGATCCAAACTGAAGTAGTTTGAAGTAGGAACTGGCTCTTTTACCCTCAGGAAAGTGAGAGTTTAGGAATTTGTCAGGTGGAAGAGCTTCCATGTGTAGGAAGCTTCAGTGGAGGGATGCTGGCACAAAGCTCTCCAGTGCTCCAAGATGACTTGGTCCTTCTCTCCTACTTCAGTGCCCTCTCTCCACCTTCCCAGTTCCCAGATTCCATCCTCCAGAAATCAAGCTGAGCACTGATACAGCTCAATATTGATCCCAGGCATCCTTCCCAGATGTCCTTCTGTTCCTCTCCGCAGAGGCAGAGCGAGTTCCTGCGGTGCCGGCGCCTCTTCATGGCCATCGAGCGGGAGCGAGTGAAGGACCAGCAGCGACAGCGAGAGAGGCAGCAGAGAGTTGCCCAGTGAGTCCGTGTGGGTGCTGGTGTCACCTGCTCCATTAGTGCAGGGCCCTTTGGAAGGTCACAAGGGTCTGGTGAGCTTGTCTGGTGTGAACCAGGCACCAATCTGACCTCGAGGTAGGATTCACTCAACTGACCTCCTCAAAAGAAATCCTTAGGCCATGTCAAGTCCTTCTTCAGCACTTCTCTACCTCGTTTCTGAGTTCTGGTGCAGCTTACTTAGGAGTTGAGAGCTGAAACTCGGGGCTGGGAGACATGCAACTTCCCAAGCCATGACTCTTGGGAACCTGAGCCTGTGTTTAGAAACTTTAGGGTGAGGTCACGCTGTTGTGGTTAAACTGTGCCTATCTCTGGCATTTTTAGTGTCAGACCCTTCACCCTTACAGCTATAAAAACTTATACAGTGTAATAAAACGATTTCCACTCGTTTACACTTGGTATCTGTGTAAAAGTATCAGTTGTGGTGGGGATTTCTCAGCTTCTGCCTTGAAGGGATTTGTTAAGGAGTAGCTCTACAAATTCACACCAAAACAGGAAAGATCCTCTAATTTGGGGGTTTTCCCTGGCTTGCCCTCAAGTGAACTGACATAACTGACCATCCCAGCTCTTCTGTGGGCAGTCTTTGCGGGAGCAGGACAGGCACCTCAGGGCTAGATTTTGATGGCCATTTTTTCGAGGAAAAGCTGTCAGTCTAAATCAGTGCTCCTCCAGCCACATCCCTGATGTTCTAATGGCACTTGGGAACTTTGGAGAGCTTGTCCTGCCCTGAGAGTGCTGGCGAGGCCCCAGAGACTCCTTTGTTCATGTGTTCCTTTTATTATTATTATTTTTTCCCTTGGAGTGTGTGCAGGGAAGAGGTGGCTTTGCAATTACGGGGTGTAAAGCCCCGAGTTGGCCTTGGCCTCAATCTCTGGGGCAGGTTTATAGTGCTGTACTTAAGGCTTTACATTTAATTTGAAAAACAATTCAGTGAACTTCAACCAGAGAAGTTTGGCTTAAGCACTTTCCTTCTGGATGTAAAGATTTGACCCCTTACATGGAGTAAAATCTGAAATGTCTTGTCTGCTGACACTGCCTTCCCCTGGCTTCTCCCCAGCCTTGATTTTGTGTTTTAATACCTCCTGGCATCGAGATGCATTTGGGAATAGAGTGGCAGATGCTTTGGTGTAAAGTCTTTGTGCTTTGCAATTGCCGCTTGTTAGGGAAATGTATTGTTGTGTTTGATGGGAATTACACAACCCAGGGCCCACTTAGGGACTGGAGGGCCTTGTAGGTGCAAAGGAGATTGAGGAAATAGAAGGAAACTTGGTTAAAAGTGCATCTTAAAGCCTATTTTGGAGTAAAGGTGGGATTCTTGGAGTGTCTCTGCTGTACCCTGTTACGCTTCCCAGCCCTTGAAGGTGCTTACAGAAGGATCCAAGCTGCCTCACAACCAGAATAATGGGAAGTAGGGAAGCTGGGAAGCCGGGGTGTTGGTCCTTTCTGATGGGTATTAAAGAGCCTGGCTATTGTGCTTGGTTTAAGGACAGAAGAGCAGCTCTGGGGAACAGGTGGCATTTTCAGACAGGGGTGCCTGTGGATGTGATGCAGGAGGGAGCTGGAAAGGGAAGTCCTCAGTGGTGAGAAAATGAGCGGGCAGGAAGAGTTTGAGTGCAGGAGGGTGTTCTCAGGCTGGTGTTGCCTTATGGGGGGAAGAATGGAGGCTCAGAAAGCATTTTTGACCATTTTATGTTTAAAGCAAATACATTTATGTTCATATGTAATGCTGTGATTAGTGCAGAGTTACTTTTGCCTGCAAAAGCAGCAGTGTCACCCAGATCCCTGTGCCCTGACCTCACAGACAGGGACTGGCTCGGAATGAGGGGTTGTGATAGGGAAACTCCTTCCCTAATTGTGTGTGTTCCTGCAGGATGAAGAGGCAGAAGGAGAATCAGCGCCGGCTGGAGGAGCAGAGGATGCGGGACTTGGCCGAGCAGCGAAAACCCTCCCTGGGAGAGGGAGCCTGGGAAGCCCTGGCCCAGCTGCAGCTGGAGGAGAGGAGAGTGAAGGACAGGCAGCAGCGGGATAAGGAGCAGGCGAGGTACGGCAGGTGCCCGCTGCCCGCGCAGAGCCGCGTGTCGCTGGCAAGAGTGAATGTTTGCTCCCTCACAGGTACGTTGAAGCTCTGAGAGCCCAAATGAGGGAGAAGATCAAAGCCTGCAACATTGACCTGCCCCCGCTGTGTTCCTGTGGGTCCGAGTTCTGGGATTCCCACCCGGATACCTGCGCCAACAACTGCGTCTTCTACAAAAACCACAAAGGTAGGAGATCCTGCTTCCAGAGAGGAGGCATCTGGGCCTGGATCCCTGATTGTGCAGGGAGAAGTCAAACCAGGATAGGTGTTTTCTTACTCCTGGGTCACTATGTGGAGATGCTCTTCCAAATATACTCCAGAGAGGGCAAGTTGGGCTCTGTCCCTCAGAGAGTGTAGTGGCATCCTGAACAAAGCACAAGCCCCTGCAATGTTTTAAGTAATGCAGCTGTGACACAGCCACATGTGCACGGGGACACAACCACCAGGAAAATACTGCAAATGATCTTGTTAGGGACACAGAACCATGTGCCTTAATTACTGAATCTTCTACTGGGAGGATGCTTGAAGGCATGGAAAGGGTCTTTGTTAAGTGATTGAGTGCTCTGACCTGGAGCACAGCTTGGGAAAGTACCTGGCTGGGCAACTGGGAGTCATCTGGGAGAGAAAATAGAAAAATTGGGGCTTCATAAAATAATCTTTGGCTTGCATACCGCTTTGTACTCAGGAGCGTGCAGAGCGTGCAGGCAGGCGCGTGGAAAACTACAGCCATATAGATTTACCTTAAACCCCAGTTGTTCCCTCTCTGCTCTGTGAAAGGCTGGAGCCGAGCCCAGTTTCGGGCCATAAGTGCAGCTTTCATCCCCTGACACAGTTTCCATGTCCCTTTCCTGCTCAGCCTACAGCCAGGCGCTGCACTCCGTGCTCTCCTCCTGTGCCCACACGGCCACGCAGCCGCTCCAAGAACTGGCTGCTCTCTGTGCTCGCTCAGGGAAGCGTCTGTGACTGGGGCAGCCCCGTGTCCCCCTCCCCACATCCCCGTGACTGGTGTGAGCAGGGAGTGGGGCTGGGCCCTGTCCTGCCTGTCCCTCCATGTCAGCTGCCAGGGTGGTGTCACCTTTGCTCTCCTGCTTTGTGTGCCCAGTTTGAGCTGGCCTCTCCCACTCTGCACCAGGGGATCACTCTGTGGCAGGCACTTGAATTCCAGCATTCAGCTGGGGAATAAACTGTTTTCAAGGATTGTTTGTCTTTCTTGGAGTGTGAAAGAAGGAGAAATGAGGTGCCAAGGGTCAGTATCTCTTAGGGGAGGGTTTCTTACCTCTTCCCCCTCCCTCCTCTCCCTTTCCCTAGGGCTCCTGCCAACCTTTGCTAGTGGGATCACCCTCTAGAGCCAGGTATTTATTGTTCCTTCTTTTCCATGCAAGGACCTCTCTTCCACTAACACCCCTGCAGTGTTGCACCAGACCCACGCTCCCACAGCCTCTATTTTGCTCCAGAAAGGAGCATTTTCCTAGTAAAACAAAACAACCCTGCAGTCCTTTGCAGGGGCAACAAGAGCAGTATGGGTTTTCCCAAAACTGCCTGTGGTGGGGTAACACAGGTTCCTGGGCGGAGGTTGCTCCATACCCTGTCATTAATATTTACTCCTCGCTGGCCGCCCTCTCCAATATTAACTGCAGCCAGGAAGGATGGGCGGCCGAGCGTGCCGGATCATTTCTCTTCCCTGTTCCCATCCCATGGGGCATGAAGCAAACCCACGACCCCAGGCCAGAGGTAGCATGGAGGTGCAGAGCCAGGGGATGCTCCTCAGTTCCCCCTGGAGAATCATTCACCGAGGGATCTGTGGCGGACGATGCTGTTTATTAACTGCCGCTTGCGTCAGGGGAAGGTGCTGCAGCTCTAATTTGGGGTGTTGGAGTGGGTTTGGAAAGGGCAGGATCTGCCCCTGGAGGGCCCAGGGAAGCAAAAGGCTAAAGCTGCAAATGGGTTTTTTGTAACTGACTGCAGTTCTGGGGCAGCTGAGGACAAGAGGTTCCTTGGCCGGTCCCCAAGGTCTTGCTCAGGTCCTGGGGACCCCTGTTCCTACCTCTCTGGAAGGATCCTCAAGGGGCATTGGGCTGATTTGTGGCTTAATTAAAGGAACTATTATTAAATAAAACTGTTCCTGCGCCTCATCTGCTGTCTGCCCTTTGCTTGGCTCTGTCCTGGCAGGATAAATGGGATACTTTGGAAGCAGGAGTTTTATTCCTGATGTGAAACCCAGGGCAGAGGAGAGCAGGACTCCCAAAACGCCTGGAAATAACCCCAAAGCGTGTCTGGGATAGCTCAGCCGACATGAGGGCAGGGAAGCCCGTTCGGGGGTGCTGGGAAAGAGAGCGGAAAAGTTAAACCCAACTTTTTGCGCTGGAAAAAATGCATCTGGGGAAGCTTCCAGAGCCCCGGGACGGGCATTAACCGGCGGCTGCTGGGTCCCTTCGGGGCTTCTCTCCCCTCCCCGTGCCCAGCGTGGCTGTTGCCTCATTCCAGCCGCATTTGAAGTGGGTTTTTGTTTCAAGGGGAGCAGGGATAGCGCGGTTCACCCCTCAGGGCCGGGGGAGCCGGGGCTGCGCCGGGGCAGGGCCGGGGCGGGACCGGGGCCAGCGGGGCGGGAGCGGCGGCCCCGGGGGCGGTGAAAAGGAGCCGGGGGGGCCCGAGAGCCGCCGCCGCCCGCCATGAGGGCAGCGCTCGCCCCCGGGGTCCGCCTGCTCCGCGCCCTCCCGCGGGACAGCCGGTGAGTGGGAGCGGGGAGCGGGATGCGGGCACGGCACCGGGAAAGGGACCGGCTCTGGACACAGGGACCGGCACCCGGCTGGGGATCGGCACTGGGAGAGGGATTAACCACGGACATGGGGACCAGCCCCGGGATCGGGACTGTCACCAGGATCGGGACTGACACTGGGACAGGAACTGGGATTGGGATTGACACCAGGATGGGGACAGGCCCTGGAGAGAGGAACCGACACCAGGCTGGGGGACCAGAACCGGGATAGGGACCGGCTCCGGGTTGGGGGGTGGGGAAGTTTGCACTCCACTGGGAAGTGGAATTGGGATAGAGACAGATCCTGGACATAGGGACCAGGAGTGGGATGGGGACTGACCCTATACCAGGGGGTCACTTGCCTGGGGACCGACAAGAAGAGAGGGACCAGACCTGGGTTGGTGGGTTGCTGCTTGTGGGGACCAGCACCAGGATGAGGATGAGCCCTGGGATGGGGACCTGCCCTGGATGGGGAGTCACCCAGGACCCAGCACTGCCCCTCAGGCACCACTGTGAGGCAGGATCAGCCCACACTGGCTGCTGCCCAGGGGTGGGCATGGCCCAGGAGGGGTGCGGGGGACCCTGAGATGGGCAGCACAGTGCCCACCAGCCTCCAGCTGTCCCAGACCCTCACCCTCAAAATTCCACGGGATGTGACCAACACACAACACAGCCTTTCTGGCTGCCCTCCCTTTTGGAGAGGGGATGAGCCCACTGCCCATTTAATTTCAATTAGCATTTTGGTTTTTTGGAAGCCTATTGCCAAACACTCCCCCTGTTTTTCCATCAGCTGGAATGTTCCCTGCCAGAACACATGGGGTAAAAAGAAAACAAACAACACCCAAGTATCTGGCCCAGCCAGGCACTCTATGTGAAGCTTCTCCTCCCTTTCCTCACCGTGACCCCTCTGCTCTCCTCAGATCATTTGATTCTGACCCTGAGTGGTTCTGGGTGGTTTATTCATTTTTTGGGGTGGGAAGCAGCAGTTTTTCAGCTGCAGTGCAGCCTTAGAGCCAGCACCCCAGTGCAGGGAGCTGCCCTGGATTTGCAGAGTGCTGGTCACTGCTGCAGCTCCAGGGAGAAGTGAAACTGTGATGAGGAGCAGGATGGGCCAAAACCGAAAAAAAAAGGTTTTTTTTTCTAAATTTAGAGCAACCCTGTGACACGACTGGGTGCTGTAGCCGCCCCTGACCACTTGCATTCTCTGTGCTGCCATAAAACCCTCCCTGAAGGCTGGATAGTCCTCTCAGAGATACTCATCCTGCTCCAGAGAGTGCTGGATCATATTTGGGCTTCTCCAGGATTTATCCATAAGTTCTGCTGGGAGCAGCATCACCATCCCTGAGCCCAGACCCCCTTTTCCCCCCCTTTTCCTGCATTTAATCCAAGCAAAAAGTATGAAGTGTCTGTTTGGTGGAGAAAGGGGAGCTAGTATTACTTAGGGTATCCTGCCCCCTGGCTTTTTTTTCCAGCTTGTCTTTAATTAACTCTGTCAGTGACAGTGAGTCAGCCCAGTTTCCACGCGTGACGCCAGGAAGGCACTTGCTCACCCTGTTGCTCACCAGGACAGCTGCTCAAGGAGGGGGAAGCACTGCTTGGTGCTCCCCACAAAAACTCAGCTGATCTTTTCAAGTCCCATCCTGGGCTATTTTGGGGGGACTGTTCACCTCCCGACTGAGCGGGTTCAGGTCACCAATCTGGCAGAAGAGTCCCACTGGGTGCTGAGGCCACCCACTCCTGTCCCCATCCCTGTCCCACCAACCCTGAGCTCTCCACTCGCTTCCTCCTGCAGCTATCGGGGACTGACACTGGTGCTGACCTTCCTCTGCTACACCAGCTACCACCTCTCCCGAAAACCCATCAGCATCGTCAAGGTGAGCATCAGCCTCACCCCACCTGTGGGGACAGAGGACCTGAAGAGGAGACACTGGGCTGGGGGGTGCTGGCAGCACCCCAGTTTCAGCCCCTCTCTCTCCCTGCAGAGTCAACTGCACCCCAACTGCTCGGCCTTGGGCCCAAACCCCCGCAATGACTCCAACAGCAGCACGTGGTGCAGCTGGGCACCCTTTGGTAAGGCTGAGCCACCCCAGGCACCCCGAAACTCCACTTGTGGCAGCTGAGCTGGGCTCCCCCTGTGCCCTAAAGCCAGGTCGTGGCCGGGGTTTGGCAGGGGGCCTGCTGCTCATAAGGCACCCGGAGGTAATTAAGCAGCACGCTCTGCCCCATGCCCCCAGGCCGAAGGGCAACGGTGCCTGGTGGAATCCGGGACAGGACAGGACCAGTTCCCTATGCTGATGGCACCCAGCCAGACTCCCAGAAACCCCCATGGGGACAAGACTTTTGGGGAGAGGGGATAAGACAGAGCCAGCAGCCATGGGGAGGGGACACAAGAGGGAGCCAGGCTGAAGTGGCCCTAATATTTGTTTTTGCAGATGAGGACAACTACAAGGAGCTTTTTGGGGCCCTGGATAATGCCTTCTTGGTGGCCTACGCCATCGGGATGTTTATCAGGTACCCAAGGCCCTTGCACCCCTTTCCCTCCACACCAGTTTGCACCAGTATGCCAGGATCCTGGTTTCCCTCGGGATGCGGTTATGCTGATGGGAAAACAGCCGGGGATGCTCTCAGGGTTTGCACACCGGCTCAGTGTGGCATCACCCATGACAGCTCCTGTTGTGCTCTTCCCTCTCTCTGCAGCGGCATTTTTGGGGAGCGCCTCCCCCTGCGCTACTACCTGTCAGGGGGGATGGTGCTGAGCGGGCTCTTCACCGCGCTCTTCGGCCTCGGCTACTTCTGGGACATCCATGTCCTCTGGTACTTCATTGTTGTGCAGGTGTGTCATGCTGGAGGGAGCCTGGGCTTTACCTCTATGGGCTCACCCCAGTTTTTCAGTGACCTTCAGGGACCGGGGTGGCCCAGTTTCTGAGTGGGGAAACACCGAGCATTTCCACTCCCCGCAAAACCTGGTTGTGGTGTGGGCGTCGAAACCGCCGGGTGTGACCATCTCCGAGCAGTGCAGGCAGCCGGTCTGGCAACACCAGCCACTCCCAGATTAGCCATGGGAATGATGGGAATGGCTCCAGGATTGCCCCAGCAGGGAAAAAAACCCCAGACAAACCAAGTGTTTTCTTAACAGCTTTGGGATGGGAGTGGCTATTTCTGAGCCGGGTTGCCCACGAAGCAGTGCAGGGGCTGCTCTCCGTGGCTGGAGTCGGTGCTTCCTGGGTGATGCTCCCCATCTCTTGCCAGGTCTGCAATGGGCTGGTGCAGACGACCGGCTGGCCTGCTGTCGTGGCGTGCGTTGGGAACTGGTTTGGGAAGGGAAAGTGAGTTTTTTCTAACGTGTCCTACCCCAGCCCTGATCCCTGTTGGCCCCAGCAGCCACCCCAGTGACACTGACCCCGGCTGTGTCCCTGCCAGGAGAGGTTTGATCATGGGCATCTGGAACTCGCACACCTCCGTCGGCAACATCTTAGGGTCGCTCATTGCTGGTGCCTGGGTTTCCTCTGCCTGGGGCCTGTCCTTCATCGTGCCTGGCATCATCATCACCACCGTGGGCATCATCTGCTTCTTCTTCCTTGTGGAGTGTGAGTGGTGTGATCCGCAGCAAAGTGTAACACACGCAGTTTTCCACTTTGCCCATCCCCAAGCATTTTCGGCAAGCCTGAATACTTGCTTCCAGCTTGTGGCAGGCAGGGATGTGGATCTGACCACCCAAGGATGCTCAGCATCCTTTGGGGTCATCCAGGCAGGCTCTTTCCTGGTGCCAGTCGCTCCCCTGAGCCTGTCTTTGTAGGAAACATTTAGGAGGTCCTTCAGGATTTTAGTGGGGTAGAGGGTACCCAGAGATGCAGCCAAGACCTGGGGCTTCCCAGTCTCTGAGAGATGCTGGAGGAAGAGCAGGTGGAGTGGAGCTGGTCCAGGCTCTCACAGGACATCCCTTCTCCTTGCAGATCCCGAGGATGTTGACTGCAGTCCGCCTCTGCATCACGTGAGTTGCACTGATTCCCAGTGGGCTTGTCCTGGGCTGGGTGTCACTCAGGGTGCAGTGAAACAATCAGGGCATCAGGTTGTAATGGCAGGAGTTAGAGCAGTGTTCAGTTGTCATGGGGAATGGTCACTGTGAACATCCTCTGGGTCACTCCCTGGCAGCGAATCCAACTTTTCAGCGCCTTCCAGATGGGAAAGCGACATCTCCTGCTTATGACTTGCTTTTAGATGGCCTCTGATGAGGATCCTGGAGGAGTGACCACCAGTGAGAAGGATCCTGAAGCAGTCACCTCCAACGAGGGTCCACTCAGCCTCCCAGGCCAGAGCAGTGTGGATCACTCCAACAGCCCCAAGGAGCCCACCGAGGAACCCGAAGCCATCAGTTTCCTCGGAGCCCTCCGGATACCCGTGAGTGGTGGGATGGAGGAAAGAGCAAAGCCAGGGCAGCTCAGCCCATCAATAGGGTGTCCACAGGGTGGAAAACTGGGGAAAACCCAACCATTTGGAGGAGTCTGGGAGAAGGAGGCTCCTCTGATGTCCCCTCCTCCCAGGGTGTGGTGGAGTTCTCCCTGTGCCTGCTCTTTGCTAAGCTGGTGAGCTACACCTTCCTGTACTGGCTGCCCCTCTACATCGTCAATGTTGGTGAGTTTTGGAGACAGCA
This sequence comes from Empidonax traillii, assembly GCF_003031625.1. Classification (NCBI taxonomy): domain Eukaryota; kingdom Metazoa; phylum Chordata; class Aves; order Passeriformes; family Tyrannidae; genus Empidonax; species Empidonax traillii. The sequence goes on along the minus strand of NW_020955754.1, from coordinate 220,158 downwards.
AGGTGGGAGAGAGCCTGGCAAGGGAGCATCTCCTCACCCCTCTCCTCTCTCTCTCTCTCTCGCAGCTCATTTTGGCGCCAAGGAAGCTGGGGACCTGTCGACCCTCTTTGATGTTGGGGGTATTTTAGGTTCGTCACGTACCTGGGCAGAAGGGGTGGATCGGGAATGATTTAGGGACAGTCTTGCCCTTGACCAGCCTTGGCTGGTCCCCTTCACAGGCAACACCATTTCTTTCCCCATTGAGATTTATTCAGCATTCATAGCATTCAGCAGGCAGCAAACACTCCGCAATTTTATTTTGCCATCCAGGAGACCATTGCAGCCCTTTTCCTCGGGTCTCACTTGCTCAGGCACTCCTTTTCCTTAGATAAATAATACTTTTTGCAAGCATGGTGAAGACCAGAGCTGCATGGAGGTGCTGAGAAACCATCTGCAGGGAGGAAATGGCAGGGAAAAATCAAAGCTCTTTGCTCTGATATTATTATATTTAACCTTGAGGGCATGCTAGTCAGAAGACGGGGGATGAAAGAGTATCCCATTGGATTTCAGGCTAAGCCAGGGTGAAGTTTTGCCTCTGGGGTGGTGTGACTGACACCTCTGACTCCTCCTTGCAGGGGGGATCTTTGCTGGCCTCATCTCGGACTACACCGGCGGCAGAGCCACCACGTGCTGCGTGATGCTGGTCGTCGCTGCTCCCATGGTGAGCTGTCACGCGGGGGCAAAACCCCGTCACGAGGGTTTCCTCTCCTCTGGCTCCTTTGAGTCACGGCTGCCTTTCCTCTTCCCAAGCACCCGGGATGAGCTGGTCACGCGCTTGGCTGACATGAGAGCTGGGATTGATCCCCATGCCCAGATGTTCCCGGGGAGGGTGTCCAGCTCTAGGGACTGGGAGAGGGTTGCAGACAGACACCTTGACAACTAAAAAAGCCCTTTAGGTTTTTTTTCCCCCTCCATCCTGCCACAGTCCTGCTCAAAGCCTTGTCTCTCTGATTTTCATCCCCAAAGCCCCCATGCCGAATGGCCTCATGCTCCGCTGGAGCTTGGCCCGGATGTCCTTCCCGAGCACCTGCACAGAGCTCATTTGGCTTTGCTTCCACAAAAACATGGCTAATTAGCTGCAATCCAAGCCCGGCTGGCTGTGGGATGGAAGGCTCTCCTGGCTGAAGGAGCTGGTGCACGCTGGGAAGCAGACAGGCCACGTCACGGCCGCGGCCCCGATAGCACCGTCGGGGCAAATTAGCGTCTGGCTGCAGCCGGTGGGAGGCGGCGGAGCCTCGCCGGCTGTAAATCGTGGCAGCACCTCGGTTTGCCAGCTGCCAGGTATTTCATCTGGCAGGCAGCCGGCGGGATGTGGAGGTCAGGGGCACCGTCAGCCCCCCGTCACGGCTGGCGCTTGGTGCCAGCAATAATTCAGGTCCCCACATTCTCCGTCCCATCCCCAGGGTGTTGCTGCAAGGAAAGCGCTTGGGAGAACAGCTGGAATAGCCATAACTGGTTCACCTTGTGTCTGTTTTCCAGCTGTTCTTGTATAACCACGTCGGCCAGAATGGCATTGGCACGTCAATAGGTGAGGAGCTCTGTGGCACAGCCGGCTCCCGTCACCGAAGGGATGATGGGAGACACTGCGGATTTGCCTGCCTTTATTCCTCCTCTTGAGCTGGGCTCCCAGGCTGGGATTTGGGGGAGGGTGGGGTTGGATGTGTGTTCACTGACTGCTGGGTGGAATCTCCATGGGAAAATGGAGATGGATACATGGGACAGTGATGCCCACACATGGGCCAGGGATGATGGATCCAACATCCTGCTGCTCCCTGCACTTAATCTCTTCCTGGGTCCCTCTGCAGCGATGCTGATCATCTGCGGTGCTCTGGTTAACGGGCCCTACGCACTCATCACGACAGCAGTGTCGGCAGATCTGGTAAGAGCGGCACCTCAGACCCTGCCACACTGCCCTTGCACACCCAAAGGCTGCTCCCTCTTTCCAGAGGGATGTGCTGCTGCGATTTTTGTATTTTAGCTTTGTTTTCCAAGGCCTCTGAAGCCCAATGGAGAAGGGCAAGGCTGTCACATCTGGTGCTGTTCTCCTCACCCTGCCTTAAATGCAGGGTTTTTCCTATTGCTTTTTCACCTTGGCAGCCTGACTGTGTTTCAGCCTCCCTGCATCTCTCTCTGAGCACAAGTAGAGTGGAAAAATTTGCTGGGAAATCACCTGGCAATTTCTGTCTGCTGTTGGCAATCCAGGTTTTGCCATGGTGTGGCTGCAGGCAGCGTCTGAGTTTGATCTTCCCATCCATAGCTGGGTCCAACTCATGGAAATTGCTGCCTGGGATGTCAGGCTCACTCTGGGATTTGCCAGCTGTGGACTCCGAAGCTTCTTTTGCTCCTTATGTTTCATTCCTTCATCCTTGCAGGGAACCCACGAGTCTCTCAAAGGCAACGCCAAAGCCCTTTCGACTGTCACGGCCATCATTGACGGCACAGGATCCGTCGGTGTGTACAGCTGGGGGGTGCCAGTGCTGGGGGTCCCTGTCCCCTCTCAGGTGTGAACAGGGCGTCTCCTGATGTGGCTCTCTGCCCTCGCAGGTGCTGCACTGGGGCCGCTGCTCGCAGGGCTCATCTCCCCCACGGGCTGGAACAACGTCTTCTACATGTTGATAGCGGCCGACGTCCTGGCCTGCCTGGTAGGTCCCTCCTCAGCAGGATCCTTTGGCTACCCTGGAGATTCACAGGCTCCCTTTCAGCTGCCCGCTTGCTGGTGGAGGGCAGGGATGGTCCTCAGGAGACAGCCAGGCACAGGGCAAACTGCAAAGGCCTGCAAACCTCTGCCTCCATTCACCTGGCCTTTCCCAACAACCTCCTCCTCACACGGATTTAGTCCATGTGACCTTTGCTAGGAAGAGCCGTAGAACTGATCTCCTGGTGATGGAAACAGGCCGAGGCTGGCAGCTGCAGGGCTCTGGCCTCCCAGCCATCCTCCACCTTCCCTCTTGCAGCTCCTCGCTCGCGTGGTGGTCAAAGAGGTCCGTGGCTGGTGCGGCTACATGGCGAGGAAGAGAGGGTACGTACGTCCCACCCCAGGGTGGCCTCTGGTCCCACGATGCCAAAGCGTGGTGTCGTTGCCGCTCCAGAAAGATGTTTGTTATCCCTTGCTGTCGCTGCTGCATCTCCACGTGGGCATCATGTCGGGCTTCGCGAGGCCGTCTGCCCCCTGTCTCGCTCCTGTGGCCACTGAGACATTTCCACCTCAAGCCAGGACAGCACCTGGGGGATTTTAACCATCTGCACCCCACAAAACTCTTGGGGTGCTAAGCACACCATCCTTGTGTCTTTGTAGCTCTAGTGTGCAGCTAACAGAGTCAGTGATGGATGGGAAGTAGCTCGGTGTAAGTACCTCTGTTTGAGCCCTGAGGATTAAACGCAAACACAAGCCTGATCTGTCCTGATTCTGAGTATCACTTGGCAGGCTCAGCCTAGAAACAGCCACTTCCCTGATCATTTCAGGGCCGAGATCAAGATTTGGAAATCAAAGGGTCAAATCACAATGGCCGGGGAGGAGAGTGCAGGGTGGGCAGCACATCTTTGTCTCCAGCTGACTTACTAGATGTTGGCCCAGATGCCCAAATGATTGGCATTGATTAAATCACTTGAAACAGCTGAATTTATAGGCTTTATTCACCTTTGCAACTGAGCTTGATTCCACACCGTCTAGGCTTGATAATCACCAAATCACCGCAGCCAGGGTAAAATCTCCAAAATAATCTCCAAATCAGCACTGGCTCGGCTACGATTGCCACCAACGTCCCCCTGAGACACCAAGAGGGAAGGGGCCGCAGCCAGTCCTGGCACTGGGGGTGCCAGACGCCAGCCCCCTGCGAACGTTTGGTCCTTTATGTCTTGTGTTTGCAGGTGAAAGACCAATAGTCTGGGCCTCGCGCTGTGGTAAGTGCGGCCCAAATCTCCTTCTCCGGCCGCCGGTGGAGGGCTGTCGAACTCCTCTCTCTTGTGCCGGGGCTGGTTGGGATCAGGGCATACCTGGATGGGTTGGCCGCACCAAATTCCAGCTGGTTTGTGCTGGGGGAAGCAGCTGGCTCATTTTGTGGAAATACTGCGACATCCTGAGGGCTTTTGGGGAGCGCCTTGTCTGTGGAGCAGCTTGCAGAGAGGAGGCACAAACACTGGGGTTTTTTGGGGGACATTTCAGCTCTGCCCAGAGACAAGATGGTGGCTGGATCTCTTCCTTGTGCCTGCTTCTCCTCCTTGTGGTGCAGATGGGGCCGGCTTTCCCAGCAGAGCTGTTTCCCCTCCCCATCTCTGCTGGCAGAACTGCGGTGCCCATCATCCATCCCACCGCGTGCCACCGCACTCAGCCGCTCCCTTCTCTCCCCGCAGGTTTAAGGAGTTCTGATGTGCCCCCTGTGAGCTGCCCCACGCCCAGAGGGAGGAGAGAGGCTGGGGCACAGCGGGAGCTCAGGTGTCCCGGCAGAGCCGAGGCACAGCCTCGGGCACAGCCCTGTGGGCTCACCACCACCGAGGGTTGGCTCCTGACGGAGGCAGCGGTGAGGAGCAGCCAAGGGCCCCGGCCAGCTGGTTTTCTGGGTCGGTTCTTCACCATCAGCCATTTTATTAATAAAAACATGCAAAAAATCCGTGCCATGTCCTGGAGGGGCTCAGTAAGGTCTTTGTGGACTTGGGGGCGGTGACCGCGCCTCTCTTCTTACTTTTCTCCACGTGCAGTCTCTTGTTCGCGAGCCTGCCCTGCTCTTGTTTGCGAGCCTGCCCCATCCTGACACTTGGGATTTCAGGACCTGGACCAGGAGGGTGATGCCAAATCACTTTAGGCACTGCCTCACCAACAAAGCGCTGCTTATTCTACATAGAGAACGTACCTGGGCTGAGCCCAAATCAAGCTGAGTGTATTCCTCAACTCATCCCACTGAAAAAAAACAAACCCTCAACCCAGTGTTTTTCCTGGTTATTATGATTCCAAAGTCATGCCATTTAGCCACAAAAGAAGAACTTGAGTCAACCCCCACACCACAGCAAACACCTGCTCGCACACTGTGGCCACTCTCAGTCCAGTGTAGGCAGCTGATATCTCCATTAGATGCCTCCTAATTAGGAGGGGCCCCAGGAGGTTAAGCTGGCGCCGCTGGCTGCTGGCTCTGTGGGCTCCCCAGGCAGGGATTGTGCTCAGAGACCCCCACAGAGTCCCTTGACTAAGGCCAAGGCCAGCTGTGCAGCCAGCTGTGCACTCCTGGGGGGCCCCAACTTTGATCTGTGAGGAGCTGGGGTGGTGCACAGGGCACTCAGAAGCCGTGGGTTGTGTTTCCAGGCTTCTCACCCTCTGGGGATCACGTCCGGGCAAGCTCCAGTTGTGCCCGCTCTAAATCTGAACTCGAACTGACTTTACCTTCTTGGATCTTAACCCGAGGAGAAAACATCTGGGCCTGAAGTGATTTTATTAAGTGCTGATTTCATCAGCAGAGGGGAAGAAAAGGAGAAAAAAAAAAAAAGGAGGAGACTTGCTGGCCAGTTGGATCAGCTCCCTGTAAACCCCTGAGGGCCACAGGGAGACAGGCAACTTGGAGAGTGGCAGCTGCAGGTTTGAGGTGGCCTTTGGTCCCCTCACATCTCACAGAGATGCTCAGTGGGGATTGAAACTCACTGGTTGCCTGAGAGAAAAAGCAGAAGAAATGATGGAGCAGGCAGAGAAAAGTAAAATCACCAATTGCCCTTTTTTCCCAGGAAAATACCAACCCACTTTAGGGCAACCCCTCCTGATGGAGCCATAGGGAGAGGTGTCACAGCTATGTCTGTCCTCAGCAGAGCCAAAAGGCTGACACTGCAGCGTCCCCAGGCCACGTGGCTCGTGGCACATGTGGCCTCTGAGGACCCACCAGTGATGCCACTGGGCTGAGAACGGCTCTTTCAGTGCATGTGTGATGGAGCTTTCGCACTGCTTAATTACCATCCCTCTGTGCTGAAGAAGTGGAGCGCTCAAAATACATTTCCAAGCAAAAAATCCCACAAGCCCTGACATACATAGGGGCTTATTGCAACAGCAAGTTGGTTTGGGCATTTCCCCCCCTTTTCTTCCCTTTTTGTTTGCCCCTGCCCCCACCCCCTCCTGCCTGTTCTTTCAGCTGACCACAGTTTTTCCAGGACAAATTTAGGTCTGGGCCACGTCCCACTCGTGTTTGGAAAGTCTGAGCAGCCTTGGCTGTGCTGCTGGGAGCGAGGAGAGAGGGCACATGGCCCATGGCAATTTTCAACTTAAAATAAAGAGAGCCAAATGCCAAAGAAAACCCAGATCTCGCTGAGATTTGGGACTGAGGGGTGGGCAGGAAGGCAAGGGGGTATCCCCTGGGTTTGTCTCAGCCAAAGAACTGTTTAAATTGAGCTGAGCTCCTCTGGGAGGAGTCTGGAAGGCTCACCTCGCCTCTTTCCTTCTCCGACAGAAAAGGGGCCTTTTCCCTGTGCCACGAGCCCCTTCGGCACTGCGCTGCGCTGAGGGGTTGTGCCAGCACGGACACGCGTCCCCCTCTGTCCTGTGACGGGACAAATCCCACCTGAAACCGACTCCTTGAGTTTGGCAAATGCAGAGCTTGGTTTTTTCCAGGAGTGACCCCACAGCCCCCACCACACTGATACCGTTCACCGGGGGTGCACTGGGAGCAGGCTGCACATATTTCGGAGGAATGCTGCTGGTCCGCCGGGCTGCTGGGGAGGTGAAGAGGTGGCTGGGGCACGGTCCGTAATTACCTATGTAAGGAGCAGCCGGCAAAGGCTGAAGGGCTTTTTAATTAGCAGCCAAAGGCAAAGCAGGATCCAACAGCAGGGAAGCTGAAGTCAGCAAAGTCAAGGTGGAAATCTGAGGGCAGCTTTTCCAGCGAGGGTAATTAAGTGCCGGAGAGAGCAGCGTGAGGCGTGAGGAATTGCCGTCATTCAAGGACCTTAAATCAAGGAGAGGAGTTTCCCCTGCAGGCACTGGCGCTCCCTCCATCCCTGCTTTGGCACTGCTCGGCAGGAGAGAGCAGCTGCCCTCAGACTGGTGAGCATGGGCACCCGCATCGCGGTGCAGGAGCATCCCCACTCGTTGCTAACACGCCAGGCAGGGAATTTAGAGGGGAAAAGGGGTGTTTTCCCACCTGACCTGAAAGCAGCCTGGCTGTCCTCATCGTGCCCTTTTGGCATGACAAGTTTCTCTGCCCGGGATTCAGCCTGATGTTTTGCCTGCACTGAGCTGGCATCCTGGGACACGGCACTGCCGGTGCTCCCACCCTGCCGGGGGAGAGCTGGCACTACTTGCTCAGTTTGGGCTGGAGCAGGGCTCCTTGTCTCCCATCTCCCGAGCTCCCAACACCCTCACTAGCAAGAGGTTGGGATTTAAGCCAAACCCACCCTTTCACTGCACAATAATTTAAAAATAAAGGATCAGGGAGCTAATCAGAGGTGGATGTGCTAATGAGAGGTTATCCTCCCGGAGCTGAATGTTTGGGATGGGGATGTCAGCAAAAAAAATCCCCATTTGGGGCTGGTTGGAAAGCAGCTCCGGCTCATACCAATTCTTTGACGTGGCCTTTCCTTTCCCAAAAATAAACAGGAACTGTCTGAAAAGCCCCTGTGTGGAGAGGAGCAGAATGGCCCAGAATAAATAAATACATGGAGAGCCTGGGTTGAGTTCATCCAGCCGGTCGTTCCCCACTGCCAGGGGTGGTGAAAGGATGAGGATGGAGCTTAAAACAGTTTGGTGGGGGTGAGAGCACATGGGGCTTTTTCTCCAATTGATGGGATTTTGGGGAAAATGCCGAAATTGCCTCCTTAAGCAGGAACCACCATGTCCCTCTTGCAGCATGGCTTTCCATTCTCCCCAAAGTACCCCCCACACCATCAACCTTTGAACTGATTTTAGTCACAGTTTAAGGGGAGGAAAAACCCCTGTTTGGGTTTATTTACAGCGCAAAATGGAAAGAAGTTTCACATTTCTGCTTTTAGGGTCAGGTTTTTAGTGCCCCAGTACTTTTGCCGTGCTTTGTCCCCCATTTGCCCCACTCAAACCACAGCAAAAATCATCCCACCAGCACGGGAGTAACGACACGGCAGGGGCGTGGAGCCAGAGCGAGCCGCCAGACACGCTCCGTGTTCATGAATGTTATCAGGATGATGAATTAAATATGAATTTTGTTTCAGGCATAACTTCAAAATCACCAAGAGACCCCAACGAGCTTCTGTTGCATAAACGCTCGGCGTGTTCCTCAACGCGGCTGTTCAGCTCCCTTGGACATAAGTGTTGGGATGGGAAGGGATCGAGTGTTTCTCTGGTTTGGAAAGCAGGGATGCCTCTCCTCTGCCTTTTTTGGGAATGTACTGACATTTTTTAGCTGACTGAGTTCGTGCTCCGGGGTGCTGGGGCATTTCCTGCTGGAGAAGCGTCATCTCTATGCCTGTTGGCTCTGGTTTATCAGTCTTTCATGTCCTGTCAGTGCTGTCTGGTGACTGACAGCTGTCAAGACATGGCTGAAAGAAGCCCATTGGTTCTTTAATTTACTCTCACCATCTTCAGTTTGAAATGAAAAATTAGGAAAAAAAAAATCTCTGAAATGGAGAAAGAATTAAAAATCCAAGTTTCTGTCCTGAAGGTTTTGGCTGTATTGCCCCCGACCACTGCTTGGGGCTGTCTCACACTTGGCTTTGACCTTACTGCAATACCCGCTGCCTGCTGAACCGTGGAAGGCTGAGTAGCTCCATCCCTCTGGGGCTGGAAAACATGAGCCATAAGGTAACTCACCTCACCTGTGGGAACCTCTCCCTGAGGCAGTAGGGATGGTAAAGGCTCCTTCCCTGCTCCAAAACAGTCAGGGGATGCTCCAGGCCACCAACATATATTTCTCGTGCAATTTAAAAGCTTTTTGAAATTTCATGAAAGAAAAGCAACTGTTGCCACCGAGGGCACGGAGCGGCAATTGCTGTGCAGACACCCAGCCCAGCGGCTGCTGCCAACAGGTTCATCTCAGCACAGGTTGATGGCTTGGCTCCCCTTCCCCCAGCTTCCCTGAAAAAACTGGAAATGGGATTAAACCCCATTGCTGCTGCTGCAAAACAGAAGGAGTGATTTCTTTTCCCCACGAGGGAAGGTACTGGAGTCAACCAGCAGCTTTAGCAGGACTGTGATGGAGTGAGCAGTGGTTTGAAGCCTTAGGGTAGCAGCAACCCTGAGCCTTCAGCCCCACCCACGGTGACACCTCAGGGTCCTTCAGACCCAGGGGACACTTGGGTAACAAGGGGTGTTTCCATGGCTGGCAGGACTGTCCAGCACAGGGAGATGACGCCCGCCTTTCCTCTGCACCCTGGGTAGGGCAGCTTTCCATGTGCTGTTTTGGCATTATTTTGCCTGTTGTTCCCTCCCCCCTCCAAAGCTCCTGGTTTCCAGTCCAAGGGACCATCCCCAACAATCCACAACCACACACTGATGGTTTGTTTGCTTGGGTTTTTTTCCCCCAAACCCTCACATCTGCCCCAGGAAAAGGTGGTTCCTCCGAGGCACCATCACCACAGGGCTGGCCAAAAGTGACATTTCTGGAGAATACATAAAGGCTGAGTCAGTGGTTTCTCAAAGAGTTTTATTAAATGAAAAAGGAGCAGTAACAAACTATCTCTTGTGGGTAACAATAACAAACCATCTCGGTTCAGTTCAATTCCCTGACTCAGGGGCAGCACCCAGTGCTGGATCTCAGCTCGCCTGTAAACGACGACTCGGAGGTTCAAAAGCCTTTGCAGATGCAGAGGCTTGAAGACCCTGGGGAGGAAGAGCCTTGTGCTCAGCCCAAACTTTGCTTTTAAGGGTGAAAGCTGCAGTGCTGGGTCCAAGTGACCTTCACTTGATTTGCCGGTGCTTCCTGAGCTCAGAAAAATCATCGTGGTCACCTCCGGAAGAGCCTCCTGGTCTCCCTTCCTGGTTTATTCCTACAAAAGCTCTTCACAGGGATTACCATCTCTAGCTGCTGTGGAGTGGCTTGGCATACACAGGCTCCATGAGGTCGTAAACCAGGAGCAGGAACAGGCACCCCAGGAAGAGCAGGCTCGTCACAGCCAGGAGGACAAAGCGGCCGATGAGGAAGGTGTCCACGATCTGGAGGGAACAGAAGCACAAAGATCCCAGCACAAGTCATAGCCCCAGTCTGCACCTGGAGCCTGGAGGGAGCACGTCACAGCCTGGAAAAGAGAACCTATGGGGGTCCCCCAGATTTCTCTCCTTGCTTCTCATCCTTGGCACGGGTGCCTTCTGTGGGATGAGCGACAGGAATCTCTGCAAAATGCCAGTTGTGGGAATGTTAATGTGGAGCAGCACGGTACTGAGCACAGGGGAGAGACACGAGTCAAGCCCTGGAGCACCTCTCCCCACTTACAAACCTCCGGCCCTGATTCCCTTTTAGAAGGGAAATAGTGGGGAAAAAAAAAAAAAAGACATTAAAAAAAGAAGCTACAGCAGCAAGGCAAGACACAAAGAGAAGCCAACAGCGAGGAGGCTGGTTACAAAATCCCTCTCTCTGCTCCCGAGACCCCCCAGAGCTTTGCTGAGCGCCGGCTCAGCTTTATCCATCACATTAGCACATGCTCAGCCTTGGTGCTGCTGCAGAGACAGTCTCTGGTGAGCGAAGTGCTGGCTCCTTCGGCACGTTTCACTTTTTAATTAGCCAATTAGCAGAGTTTCGGTGCAGAAAGCCCAGGTCATGTATTATTGATAGGCAGGGCAGGTCCAGTCCAACTGAAGATCCATAAAAAAAAAAAAAAAAGCTTTCCAATTGTGTTCACCTCCCAGGCACAAACACGCGCTGGGCTGCCCTTCATCTCGCTCTCACCCTTCACACAGGCAGGTCACACGCAGCACAGAGAGAAGAAAAGAACCTTGCAAGTATCTTTTAGTAGGGATTTACACGGATCAAAATCCAGAAGAGCAATAATTAACGTGCATTAATAATAGAACAGAGGAAACAGCACCTGAAAGGCCACAAAACTTTGAGTATTCAGAGCCCATAGAGCTCTGGGAGAGCTCAAGGCAGCATGATGGAACTCCAGGTTGGGGGAGATCCCTGTGCCTGAAAACACAGATGGCTCCATGCTCGAGTACGGCAATAACATACAAAGGGAGCTGAAGAGCAGTTATTTGGCTTAAACAGAAATCAGAGCTGGGGCAAAGTGAAAGGCTGCAGAATTGGAACGAAAATTACAAGGAAAGGGGACGGAGAGGGGGAGCGGGGGTGTTGGAGCTGGGAGGGACCAAAGCGGGGGTGTGATCGCTGGGCGGAGCCCCTGGGAGCCGAACCCCACAGGTCAGGTGGAACAAGGCGTAAATCATGGATTTAGTCAGAGAACTTGAAAAGACAGCGGCCCCAGGAGGCACGCAGCTTATGCCAGCCAGAGACTGTGCCAGAGGAGGAAACCAAAAAGGCAGCGCAGGGCCATTCCCAGGGCCTCGGGGCATCCTTGAAGCCCATCCTTGGATAAAGAACCATTCCCAGGGTTTCAGGATGGCCTCATCCCTGGGGCAAAGGCACATCTGGGGCCATTCCCAAGGTAAAGGCCCATCCTCGGGGCCGCAGGGCAGCAGTCAGGGCCACGCATGAGGTGAAGGCACATCTGCGGCGCCCATCCCGGAGCCCGTCCCTGGGGCAGAGGCACATCCCCGGGGCATCGCCCCCCCGCTCCCGGGCCCGCCCGGCCGCTCGGGCCCGGGCTCACCTCCTCGGCGCTGGCCGGGGCCGGGCTCTCGCCCTCGCGGGGGAAGAGCAGCAGTGCGGCCGTGAGCGCGGCGGCTCCGAGCACCACTGGCACCGCGGCGACCCTGCGGGGAGAGCGGAGAACGGCGGGGCGGGCTCAGCACCGGGCCGGCCCGTCCCCCCTCCCCCCTCCCCGCGGCTCAGCGGGCCCGTCCCGCCCCGTCTCCGCAGCTCACCGGGCGCGGCCGGCGCGGGCCAGCGCCGTCCCGAGCAGCAGCGCCATGGCCCAGAGCAGCAGCAGCGCCAGCACCCCCGGCCCCACGCCCAGCGCGCCCGCCATGCCGCGCCGCCACTTCTGCCTAGCAACCGCACCGCCCCGGCCAATCAGCGCCGCCCGACGCGCACCTTGAGCTACCTATTGGCTGAGGGGCGGTGAGCGGGGGCGTGACCGCAGCTTTTCCCGCCCCGCATGACGCGCTTTCGGCGCTTCCCATTGGTTGAGGGGCGGGGCAGGGGGCGGGACCGGCGCCTTTCCCGCGCTGCCGGGGGCGCACAGGACCGGTCCCGATCCTGATCCCAGTCCCGCTCCTGGTCCAGTCCTACTGAAACCAGTCCTTGTTGAACCCCAGTCTTTCTTGGCGTCATGGAACGCCCAGTACTCCTCGCTTCAGCCGCCCTTCGTCCCGCGGCTGTGGCCCCCAGCCCGGAGCTCCGAGCTGCTCCCGGAGGAACTGGAGTTCCTCTCCGCTCCCGGTGCAGGCGGGTTAGTGCTTGGTTGCCCAAGCTCGTGCCCACCTCGCTGCGGGGAGCGCCTCCGAACACACTTTCGCCCTCAAAATATTTAGAGCCAAAATCAGGCAGATTAGGTTAATACAGTAATGCAGACATGGGGACGACCAACAGGGTTTTGGAACAGTCATGCTCTGGGTCCGAGGCCAGCCAAGCCAAACCACAGGGGTTTGTCAATGCTCTGAGCATTTTTTTTTAGTATCAAGGCAAGAGAAATTTCTATTTAAATCAGTTTTTCAGCCTGTTTATAAACCCTGCCTCTTCACCATCTCATCTTGCCCATCAGTCCCTGGCCAGTGTGGTTTGATGAGTGACTTTATCATAGAATCCCAGAATCCCAGAAGGGTTTGGGTTGGAATCTTAAAGACCATTTTATTCCAACCCCAGGCACTCAGTGCTCAACTAAACCTAAAAAACCCAAACACTGATATATGCCCTTTTTCCCCTCAACTGCTTGAAGTCTGACGATACTTTGGATGCACAGAATGTCACCCAGGTGCCGTTTTCTGTCACTCCTTGCAATGGGAGGAATAAACGAGCGGTTAATTACGCTGTGCTGCACCGACCTGCCTCTCCCTGCGATGAAATCAGAGTCGCCGGCGTGACACCAACCGCCTCAGCAAACAGAGCACAGACTGTTTCCGACACCTGCCTTTACTTGGCATCGAGTAGGAACTGGCTGCCAACATATTAAAAGTGTATGTTTGATAGCAAACTCCTTCCTGCTCCACCTTGTGCTGTTAATCCCCCTAGGCAAGTTTTTTTCCCCTCTGCAAACCCCACATTGCTGATGTCCATCTTCTCTATTATTTCCCAAGCTTCCTGCTCCTGTTGGCAAGAAGGAATTACAGATTTGCTCCTATTGTTTGGGAATCTTCCCTTGCTTTTCTCTATTTTGCTATTTCTTTGCATCTCCCAGTAGTTTGTAAAATCCCAAATTTCTTTTTCACAACCCTGTTTTCAGCTGGAACCTTCTTTTTCTGCCATTCCTCTTCTGTCTTTTGACTTTCCATCTCAAAGTGATAATTTTTGTCCATCAGCAAATGAGGCTTTTCATTTTTCTCACTTATTTTTCTCTTCTACCTTTTATTCACAGCTTTCCAATAGCCTCTTTAACTTCTTCCTGTATTGACCAGATCTTTATTTCTTATGTCCATCTCCTGGTAGTTTCTTGATGCTCGCAATGACAACATTAAGCCAGTTCAGGAGGTTGCAGCAGGGAACATGAATCATCCAGCTATTAAGCCCACTGATGGACTGCACCACATCCCAGGTATTTGGCCAAAGGTTGAAGAATAAATCCAATACACACTCCAGCAACAACATCCAGGGGCCAGGTTTGAGATGTGCTGCTTGTTGGTTTCAATCCCACCATCAAAGCTGGGCCCATGGTAACTCAAGCATTAAGAGTTGGATTTGAAATGATGTGCAACAGCTCCAAAATGCCTATATATTTATCCCTATAATGTTTATTCATAGGGATATAAATAATATATATAGATATATATATATCCCTATTATATTTATTTGCATGGTCCACAGGGTACCACAGCAGGATTATGGTTTCTTTGAGCACAGAGGAAGCAAGTGGCAAATCCACAGCTAAGGGACTGGGAGAAGGTACCTGGGAAAATCAACCTCATTGGTGTGGCATTTCCAAGCACAACCTTCATTAGAGATTTCTTCATCCTATCTGCAACAAAACTCATCATCCTAAACACATCCCTCTTCTGCATCTCAGCCTCCCCCCGACATTAGAAATGCCTGGCTGGGGATTTGCCTTATGGACTGCTCTGGCAGCTGGTCAGTTGAATGCAAAGATCAGATTTTATGGCCAAAGAATTGTTTCCTGCTGGCCTAAAATAACTTTTCCTTCCATCTTTTACCTGCTGGGACTTGGTCCCATTTGCTCTTTGTATCAGAGCTGCGCTGCACCTGGAAAAAAAAGGTAATAGAAAGAAGGAGAAAGGCAATGCTGAATATAAAAGGTAAATTTAAAAATGTAGGAAAGCACTAGAAATTGAGGATTTTCGTGTTATTTGCAGGACTCTAGGAGAAACTTCATATTTGTGGTGTCTTTTTTCTAGGACAGTTGTTGCTGTGGGGTGTTTGGTGGTATCAGAGGTCCAAGTCTCTCAAGACTTTTGACTTGCACCACGTGACATTTGCATCCAAATCCTTTTGCTGGGGCCAGGACCAATGACAAGTGGTATGGTAACGATCAATTCCAGCTCCACTGTGTTTGATAGCAATAATTTAGGGATCATAAAGCCTTTCCTGGCAAGGCTCTCAAGGAATACCGTGCTTTAAACAAGGAGAAACGGATCATCCAGGTGCTGTTGGACACTCATGGCCCAGAAAACCCAATGCAAAGGATTTATTTGGACATAAATGATTCAGTGTTCTCCAGTGCTGAGGAATGATTTTCAGGAGGCTGCATCACTGCAGGTAATTTTTTCCCAAGGGAAAAATCAGGGAATTGTGGCATTTCTTGGCAAAGGCATGACAAAGATCCTGATGGTGGAATTGTAGGAAATCGGCTTGGCATAGAGATGCACTTAATGCTGAGGCTAATTAAATGCTTGGCCCAGGAGGATGGAGAGGTGACCTTCCTTCAAGGCCTGCAAGACAGGATCATATGGATCGAAGCTCTTTTGTAGGACACCTCTCAAGGAGCAGGTCCTGGAAATGGAGTGGATTTGGGTCAAGATGCCCTTTTTTGGATTAGAACCTGCAAGTGCATCAAGCCCAGCTCATCCTGGTGGCCAAAATAACCAGCATGGCCCACAATCAAATGATAATGAAGAATTGAGAAGTGCTGTGTGGGGGAACTGATTTAAAACTCTTCGCGCAGTCGTAAAACTCCCAGTTTTATGGCTGGAGCTCCTCGACGCCACAATATTAGAATTAAAAAGAAACAGGCGTTGATGCAAGCAAGAAAATATTCTGCTCCTGATTTAAAGACTGGCGAATTGCTAAATATTTTTATTAGCAGCAAATTTGCAGCTTGCTGGAACTAATTTCACGCCCAGTAGATATGGAGCTTAAGCTGGGAATGGCGTTAAATTACTCTCTTGTAAAGGTGTTTAAGCCTTGTGATGGGGATCTGTTGGGTGGTGGGGACCTGGCTGGGGACCCCCTTTTTGAGGGGGACTCCTTGTGGGTTGGGAGCCCCGGGATGGCAGTCAGGGCAAACAGATGCAAAACACATCATTTTCAATCTTGGCATGACAGAAACCACCAGTCCCTCTCATTTTAATAAATTTGTTCCTGGGGGTTTGGTGCAAACCAGAGTGATCGTGGGGCCCTGAGGTCCTCCAGCCCAGAAAGATGTTATTTATATTTTAGAGATTTTTTTGCCATATTTTGGAGGTTGGTTGGTATATTGGTCAATTTTGTTAGGTTTTAAATTTATTTAATGAATATTAAAATTGTATTTAATGGATTTAGAAAAAAATTTAATTGAATTTAATTGATTTTTTTTTATTTAGGACATTCCAGGTTTAATTAATTTAAGAGATCAGTAGAAGTGGGAACAACTGTATCCCTGAGTATCACTTGCCCTCCATGCTCATTTTTTCCATGTTTTCTTTGTCAGCTGGAGGTTTTACTCCTTGCCAATGGTTTTCCAGCCCAAATCCCTCCCTCCTCCTTCTGCAAAGCCTATGAGTGGTCCAGGAGCCACCCAACTTAATGCAGGAGAAAAACCCACCCCATTTCAGTTTGTCCCGATACAAACTGGGACAGGTGCAGGGATGGGGTCAGAGGTTGTGGAGCTGGAGAAAGCAAAGTGAAGGCGTTGAGAGGATCCTGTTACTCCTCTAAAAATACCACCAGGAGGGTGGCAGTGGTAAACAAGAGCTATTTAAATCCCTCAGTCCACTTTTTGTGATGGCAAAACATGAGGTTAAATAGTTCTCCCTGACTGACTCGGAGGACACATACGGCTGAGAAGAACCGAGTTGCCCTTTCCCAAAAAGAAATCCCCCTCCTGAAAAAAGAAAGTTAAAAGAATAGGAAAGGGCTAGTAATGGCTCCAGTGGGGATACAGCTCTCTCTCACAGGAACCCACTTCAGATTATCTTTCTCTTGCTGATGGCAGAAATCAATTTTAATCGTCCTGACGGGAAATGAGGATGTAAGACTTCAAACAGAACAAATCCTGCAACACTCAAAAAATAATAAAATGGGATATGAAGTCACTTTTCAAATGAAAAAAAAATCCCATCCCAGCAAGAGGAGATGCCTCTAAAAGCCCCAAAAGGCCCTGCTTGGTGGGAGGTGGAGGAGAGAAAGCATTTCCCATTGTGGGATGAGTTTGACCTCAACCAAGAAGCACTTGGAGAAGGTGGATGGAGGGAGGAAGACAGGGTGTCTCTGTCATCACCTCTTATGATTTCTATCACTCCCAAGTGGGAGGAAGTTGGTAATCTTTTGGTTTTGGTGACTTGTTATACTAAATGGAACTTCAATTAAGTTTAATTAATTTGTAGGTTGGTGCAATTAAGTTTTTTGATATTTGTCTCTCTGAAGTTCAAGCAACTGCAGTGGTTTCCATAAAGCACCTGTATAAAGGTTGTATAAGTATCTCCTGGGAATGCTTAAATGTCACCATGCCCACGTGGGGTATCCCCGTGGTGTCAACCACCCCTGGGTGATACTGCAGCAAAATCTCTTCCAGCCAAGGAGAGGAAGGAGGAGACAAACCATCTGAGAGATTTCAGTAGGACTGTAGAGCCCTCCCTGTGTGCTGCAAGGGATGGAGCAGAGGCAAAGTGAAAAGAAAGAGGTAAAGAATCCATGGAAAATGAGTTTAAGAAGGCTCAGCTGAAAAAGAAAGATAAGAGCAGGGTTGGGGGAGACACTAAAAATTAAAATTTGCTTTTATAATGGCATTCCTGAGGGTTCTAAAGCCCACAGTGAGGGCTTTAGGAATTTTTCTATTTTTTTCCAAGGAATTTCTATTTCCCATATGTTCCTCTGGGAGATGCTATTTCCCATCAATCTTAGCCTGAAAGGATATCAATACAGGACCCCTTTGTGTCATCACTTTTAGAAACCTCGGCCTTTACCTGCATCAACCTCTTCCTCCCTCCAACCCCCAAGTTTTCAGGCTGGGAACCAAGGAGCCATAACGAAACCCACGACACTTCACGTTAAGTGGCTCATCATCCTCTGGCATTCCCCGTAATGGCATTAATCACTGGCCGCTCATTAGACTTTAATGTGCCCCTAATATGTTCATCCATCGTAATTCCATCACAATTGAGGGCTCGATGATAATGCCTCCTTACTGGAAAGGGTTGGGCCGCGGCAACGTCCGTCCGTGGTGGGATGTTGGGTGACTGAGAGCAACCAACAACTGCTGAAATAGCCCAAATTTATTGCTGAGGCTCCTGGGACTTTCAGGAAGGTGTTTTGTTTTTTTTTTTTTTCCTTGGCAGCCAAGTGTGTTTGCAGTTTTCATTCAGGTTTTCTCCTTGGCTCCTTGCAACACCTTTGCTCTCACCCTTTTTCATTTGACATATATCGATTTTTTTTCCCCTCCTGTTCCCCAGGTAGCAGCTTGGAAATTGTGTTGCTGTTGTTGTTGTTCTAAAAAAATTTAATTTCCTTCCCTATTTGTGTGTGACAGTGGGAAAATTAGTTGTGGTGGGACCTGGCTGGACCTGGATGTTGCAAGGTCAAAGTTTCCTTCAAAAATGTCACAGTGTTTGCCTTAAAGCTCTCCTCTCCCTGACTCCTGAGATGTGGTTTTTTGTATACTCAAATTAAATTTTGGATTTTCACACACCTCAGGCTCATCAGTAAAAAGGATATTTTTGTGTATCCGGCTATCACAGCTCTTGGTGAGCTCATGGCTTCCTCCTACCACCTGTGGACAACCTAAGGATGGAGATCACCCACCTCTTAGGCTTCCCTGGTGTTTCTCCAACCAAACAAATTTTTTCGTTGCTGGTGGATGGCAAAAAAAAAAAACCAAAAAAAGGAGATGAGTTTTTCCTGTTGCATCATGACTTTGTGGTCCTTCCAAAACCCTGCACAGGTTGCCATGTGCTTTGCAAAGGCACCGTTTTATTTCAGCCCAGGGGTTTTGGTCTTGGATCTCAGGAGCTTTGCATCCCAAAGGATGCATAAAACTTATTTTGCTTTCCTTTGCCTGCGGAGCAGATATTATGTAGTGCTTTGGTTTGCTCAGGTCCATTAGCAAGTCTCTGAGATAACTCTGGCAGCCAAGGATATGAATCATTTAGATGGTATTTAAGATCCTTCTGGGTAACCTGTGCAAGAAAAAAAATTAAAAGGCAGCTAATCAAATGGCTTTGAGGGCTGTAAAAAAAGCAGAATTCAATCCCTGCGAACTTTCCGAGATGTAATTTCAGGAGAGATCAAAGATGACACTAACCTAAGGAAGTAAAACTACTCAAAATTCAAAGTTTATAGTCCATCTGTCTCTTTGCTTCAGGGAGCTGGTATTAAATTTATTGCTAAATAAAACAAGCCTAGGAAAAGTCAGCGTCGAAATCTGCATACTCATAAGAGAATTAACAGAGCTCTCTTGCTATGATGGCTGCTTCTCAATTTGCATCTTTAAAGAGTTGTGACCATCTCTCCACTTCTCCCTTCACCGGATCCTCAGATGCCAGGCCTGGCATCGCTTGGTGAAGAGATGCTGCGGATGGAGGTTGAACTCCCGTCGTGGACTGAACCGAAACGAGGATGGGGAAGGGATGCTGAAGCCCAGCCAAGGTGAAAAAACATCTCAGGTGGAGCCAAAATTTTAAAAGGCCAGGATTCAGCATTTCCACGTCACGTTTGCTGGCTGTCTGGTACCCAACTACTTCAGATATCCCCAGGAAAAAC